>NW_007248431.1:609188-649772 GCF_000164805.1 Carlito syrichta
TATTTCTCCAGAATATTCACCGACGCTGCCCCACCTTCCAGGGACCCTGTAAACCTCTTTTGGGGGGCTGGCTCCTTATGCTCATACTTGGTTTGAGGATCCCTGGCCCCCTGTAGACCTGACTGTGCCACAGCTTCTCAGGAACTTTTCCCCCATTTTTGTGCAGTGTTCCCAGTCCCAGGGAGAGTCTCCTATTAGGTTCTCCCTCCTCTGGGAAGCCCTGTGCTTTGTTTTCTGTCTCCCTTACCCTTGAGGCCACCAGAGTCCAAGCCCCAGTGTGCCCAGATGGCCAAGTGCTTCAGGGCAGGAATGACACTACACTCTGCTGTCTTTGGACCTGTGTTCTCTGTGGTATTGGCCAAATCCTGGATGATCTTGTAAGTCCTTGACTGCTTTTAAGATATTTTCATATTCTTTCAAGCATGTTATTTTAACCAAGAGAGAGTTGGCCCCAGTAGCCTGTCCACCCCTTGGAATGGTGGCCCCAGATGACACTGCCAGGTCACCCTGACTGTTCCCAGCTTCTGGGCCCTTTTGCAGAGTCCCCAACATTGGGGATGCCCTTTAGCTCACCATTTGCAAAGAGTGACCCATCTCAAATGGTGGCACACTCCCCAGCACCCTGCATGTCAGCAGATGGCACCCACTGCTTGGTGACACCTCACCCTCACAGCCACGGGCTCCTCGCTGGGGCAAAGGGTTGATCTCAGCAGCCATCATTGCTGCCTGTGCCTGTGGGAACCAGGAGGAGTGGTGGGCAGGTGGGTAGAGGCACACAAGTATAGTGCCCTGGGCTGAGACTGGGTCCTGGGAGCCTCCATGGCTGTGCAGTCCTGGGTCCCACAGTGGCCCCAGAGTGTGGCCTGTGGGAGCCTGCGGCAGACAGCAGACAGTGTTCATGGAAGATGGAGTGAATCCTCAGTGCCAGTACCTCATTCCTAGGACCAGTGGGGACGTTATGACTCTGAGCCCACATTGTGTCTATGATGCTGGCTGCAGGCTGTGGCCTGAGCCACCCCTACCCACATGGTGCTGGCACCAGTTTGAATATATGGCTGATATGGTGGAAACATCCTATTTGAGTGCTGAGTCACAGAACCCAGATAGGTTTTGTTCAGAGACCTAGGAATCGAGAGTGATGGTGCCAATGTCAGAGGGGAGCTCTTATTGTCCCCAGGACAGGGCCAGGGCCTCTCCCAGAGTCACAGTGGCTGTGGGGGTCCCTGACCTAGGGCAGTGAGCCTAAGTTTGCTCCACCTGTGCCTGCTGCTTAAACCCGGGAGTTTCCTGGGGCGCCAAGGCCTGGGGTGGAAGGGCAGGAGTGGCCACGGCCCATTTGGGATGTGAGGCGGTATGACCTGGGTCTGGGCATCTTGCCATGACCTCCTAATCCCAGCGAGGGCCTGACTCACAGGCCCACTTGACAGGTGTGCAGCTTTCTGGGGGAAAGCCCAGGCTGCTCTAGTGGGACCACAAGCTTAGTGTCTGGGGCCAGGGTCTCCACATAGACCCTCCGGACTCCTGGGACTCCCCAAGACCAGGCATAGCCTTCCCTGCTCCTAAGGTGCCTCATGCTGGCACACTTGGAGCTCATCAGCCTCCTGTTGACACACACATGTTCATGCACACAGAGCTATATGCGCACATACACATGTGCACACAGCCACATACAGCAGGTGTGTTCCTACACGCACGCCCCTCTTCAGAGCCCTCCACACAACACCCTGAGCCTCCCTCACTCCCCACCCCATCATCAGACTTTTCTTCTGGGAATCTTTTTGGGTCCGTTCAGTGTTTAAACAGTGTCTTGGCTGTTCTGTGTCCCAGCCACAGGACTGCCCCAGAGCTGTGCCACTAAATCATCACACACGTGTACATTTTAAGGAAATGCAGAGTCACCCTGTCCTGAGATGGCCTTCAGGTCTCAGTTCTCTTCTTAGTTGTGGGGAAATGCCTGCTGGGCCCCAGAGGCTCCGGGAGAGGAAGGGACATGAGTTAAGTCCGCATTCACCTATGCCTGGGTTTGTATCTGTGTCCCCAGCAGGTGTCACTGCCACTGCCCTAGGGTACAGGGACCTCAGTCCCATGGGATGACAGTATGTGTGCTGGATGGGGCCTCAGGTCCTATTGGGTGGTGGGTCTGTGTGCTGGGTGGGGCTCTCAGGGGCCATGGGGTCGTGACCTGTGTACTGGGTGGAGCCCTCGGGTTCTGTGGGGTAGCAGTATGTGCTGAGGGGGGCCTCAGGTCCCATGGGGTGGTGGGCCTATGCACTGGGTAGGTTCCTTGGATCTTGTGGGGTGTGTGCTAGGCTGGGCCTACATCCCAGGTGAGTGGGGCTTGCTTCCCTGCCTTTGGAGTGGGGGCGGAGATGGGGTCTGCCTCCCTCAGTGGCCCTGTAGGGGTGGGGTGGTGCTGTGGCAGGGGAGGGGATGTGAGTGCAAGGGAAGGTCTGCTGCCTGCTGGCTCCCACCACACTTGTGGCACCTGATATTTCTGCTGCTGCCCCCTCCAGTGCTCACTGGCCACCTGCACACCACGTGTCCAGACCTGTGAGAATGGCAGCACTGGTGAGGTAGTTCTGTGTGGCGCTAGGGTTGTGGATTTGGGAGGTGGTTCTCTCCAAGGCCAGCAAGCTTGTGGGTAGCAGAGTATGTGGGTTTCTGTGGCACTGGCCACTGGCACAGTGTCCTGCATGCAGTCCCCCATGTCCAGCAAGTGTCACAAGCCTGCAGCAGTGGTTCTGTTCCCGGCTGCTGTGGGTTCAGAGCGTCAGTCTTGTCTTCTACTATCTGCTCAACTCATGGTCCTTCTTCTTCCACAGACCTCGTGACTGTGCAAGCAAGACCACCCTTGGCACCCATGTGCATCATCTTTTTCAAGTTTGATCCTCGTCCTGTTTCCAAAAATGCCTACAGGTAACCCCTCACTCTGCATCTGCCACACCTCACGGGGTCCTGGGTGCCTGACCAGTTCGCACTGTATGCAGGAGGTATGTAGGTCAGGCCCTCAGATGGCATAGGTTATACAGGCCTGGCCCTGCTCTGGGCCAGGGTCACTCCAGATGGGTGCAATGGGTGCTGGTGGAATGCCTCTCAGGGCAGGAGCTCTGAGCTGGCATACAGAGACATGAGAAGTCAGCCACAGAAGGTGGCTGTGTGGGCAGGAAAGAGGAACAACATGGATCTGGGTAGGGGTATGATTCTGTGGGCTCTGAGGGGGGTTGGGGTGACAGAATCAGGACAACGATGTTAGGGAGTGAGAACCTAACTTGGGCTGCCTGGTCCCCAGTGCCAGTTAGAAGTCAGAGTGGTGGTGGCAGGTCCGAGGGTCTAGAGGTCCTGCACTGAGGAGGGAGGTCTGGGGAGAAGGAGACACTGGGGACTAGCCAGAGGAGGCAGGAGACTGATGACAGGAAGGGCAAACTGGGATTCACCCCTCCCAACTCTGGGCTCTGGATGGCCACCCTTCTGCTTGGGGGAGGCACCCCAGCCTTTATCCACACAGAGAATAAGGCAGAGATGTAAATCACACTCCAAAATTGATATTTGAAACCACTCTCTAGTGCAATTGCCTGGGGAGTTTTCATTTAAAAAATCTGCAGAAGTGGAGGTGAGAGGATTGCCTGAGCTCAGGGGTTCAAGACCAGCCTGGGCAACTTGGCAAGACCTCATCTCTATAATAAATAAAATAAAATCAGCCAAGCATGGTGGCACGTGCCTGTGGTTCTAGCTACTCTGAAGGTGGAGACAGAAGGGTTGCCTGAGCCCAGCAGGTCAAGAATGCAGTAGCCATGAGCATGCCTCTATACTCCAGCCTGGGTGACAGAGTGAGACTCTGACTTAAAAAACAAAAACAAACAAATAGAAAATCTGCAGCAGAAATTATTTGACCCATTTCCATGAGGTTCTCACATTTGAGTCACCAAGCAAAATTGCATAGACACTGCATTGCTGGACTGAGGCTGAATTAACTAATTTCAGGGAATGGAGATTGGACAGTGTTTGCCTTTTCTGCAGAGGAGTAGGAGTCAGGGCCAGGCCAGTCTCCAGCCAGCAGCCAACCTCCTGCAGGGAAAATGCAGGCAGAGAAAAACTACTGACTCTCATAGGGGCTGGGGGGTGAGGGGCTAGCTAGGAGGAAGTGACCAGAACTCAGGACTATGGGAATAGCAGCCACTGTCCCCACTGTCCCCAGCCTCCAATGCCCCAGGCCAAGAGCTAACCTTGAGGGAGAGGATGTGGCTGCAGCCCACTAGATGGCTGTGAAGTCCCTGGGGTGCCACGCTGGCAGAATTTGCTGGAAATCTGCCTTCCAGGGTGCTGGCAGCTAGAACAGGATAGCTGCCAGGGGACGGTGCCGGCTGCTAGGTGCTGCCTGCTGGTGTGCCCTGCAAGAGCCTGGGGAAGTGGAAAGAACAGTCCTCCAGCTTCTCTTTGGCGCCCCCTGCTGACAAGATGTCATCTGCTCCCAGCCTCAAAGTTCAACTGCAGGATCACAGTGCAGGGTGGATCTGGTGCTGAGCAGCAGTGCACTGATGACTAGCATGGCCCTCAGCCTCACTTGGATGCCCGTGCACCTGCTAAGTAACTCTCTCTCTACCCAATAAGCAGAGACATTCTCAAATACGACACATCCTGGAGTCAGCCACAGCCCTGCCGGAGATTCTATTCCCCAGAGCTCCCCTGGCCCCTGCATGTAACAGTAGAGATGGGAAGGAGGGGGCAGAAGACAGTGGTGACGCACACATGCAACACACAGACAGGAAGCACAGAGGAACCAAGCGAAGCCAAGCCCAGCCATTTGCATCCTGTTTTCTGGGATTGGCTGCAGCTGGTCTCTCCTTCTTTCTTCCGTAGCTGGACCCTAGCTGCCATGGTTCCACACTGGGGCTGGCCTGAGGCTGGCTTTGGTTGCTGTCACTCTCCAGCTTGGCAACCACCTGCCCAACAAGCTCTGCCCACTGGTCACTGCTGGGAGGCTCTGCTTCAACCCCAGCCTTCAGGTCACTCTGACCCAAGGGCAGCCTGGAACCCCAGGATCACTCCTTACTTACTGTTTCTCTCCAGCCACTTCCTTGGCAATGGGAGGAGAATTGAAAAACAGGCAGGAGTTACCTGAGTTGGAAATCCAATTGTAAGTTAGGCTTTGTCCTGGGGTTTACCTTGTGGTTGTCACAGTTGGCACTCAGGGAAGTAAGGGGACAACTTCTTTGAGTTCATTTCCATGAGATGGAACCAGTGAGTGCACAGACCCTGGCATACAGTCACAGGGGAAGCCATGTCCCCCTTAAATGTGCATGTTGATGCCCTAACTGCCAGTACCTCAGAGTGTCACAGTGTTTGGAGACAGAGCTTTAAAGAAGTGATTATGGTAAAATGGGGTTATGTGGGTAGGCCCTAATCTATTTGACACGTGTCCTTATAAGAAGAGGAGATTAGGGCGCAGACACACGTGGGGAAGCCAGTACACGCACAGAGATAGGAGCAGCCACCTACAGACCCAGGAGACCCTCAGAGGAACCAGCCCCCTGACACCTTGACTTGAACTTCCAGCCTCCACAACTGCAAGACGATAAGTGTCTGTTGTTGGAGGCACCCAGGCCATGATACTTAGTGATGGCGATCCTGGGCAATCAATATGCTGGGCTGAGTGGCCAGTTCCAGGTCTTCTCAGTGTGGCCTCCTACAAGCTGCCCCACGGGACCCTTCCTGTACTGGATCCTTGGGTGTCCAGGTAGAAAGCTTGACCACAGGGTGTTGGCCAGGCCACCTGGGCTTGGAGTGGTGGAGGGGGAGGTAGAGAGTGTAGTACATGTCTCTCTTGCTTTTACTCAGAACCCATACATCACTGCAGGGTCCTGTGCTTGTGGGTCCTGCTGTTCCAGGTGACCTCTGTATTTCTCCCTAATGTCTTCCACAACCCTGGGCCAAGGACCAAACACACTGCTTCTGGGTGACTGGTTGAGTGTGCTGTTTTCCCAGCTGCGTGGGAGGGTGCAGGGCACTTCTGGTGGCTGCTTCCACTGTGGTCTGGGTGTCTGGCAGGGAGAATGGAAAGCTGGGGCACAGGCGCTTCTGTAGAGCCCCCAGCACCTAAGTACACCTTGGGATTCCCTGAGCAGGGGACCCAGCCAAGTGGGGATGACTCCTGACCTGCAAACTGGGATAATAAATGGAGTTGTTTTAGACCACCGTGTTTGGCAATTTGATACCCACAAAGAAAACCAAGACCCCCAGCAAGATAACATAGTCATGTTGTCCCGGAAGCCTATCTTTTAATAAAATGTCTATTTACCCTCCCATGCTAACTCCTTGCTAGCTGCATCCTGGAGTGGCATCTGGACCAGCTGTTGTTACCCTTTAAGGCAGCTTCCGTGGGGTCATCACTGAGGATCTAATCATGGACCAGAGGATCTGCCACACCTGCTGCCACACCACCCCCAAGGCAGTTCAGAGTCACCCCAACACACACAGTGTACATACTAACCTGCCCCCACAGTGCATAGACTCACACCCCATCAATGGTAGACACACGGTGCCCAGACTCACCTCCAGACTCTGCAAATACCCACTCCCCCAGACTGTATGCAGACTCACCCCTGAAGGTGTACACTCTGTGAGGGGCTTCCTGACATTGCACAGACTCAGAGTGCCCATGCTCTTCAGCATGGGGAAATCCGGGTGGGATAGGTCATTGGTGATTTCAATTATTGGAACGAAAAAAAACTGGGGTGACGCCATCCTCAGAGCCCCTTGCCATGGTGGGTGTAACTCTGGGCTCTCTGGCTGCTGAGTGCAAACGGACTCTGTCCTCTCCCCCAGGCTTAATGGGGCCTCATCCCACTTGTCCCTGGATGGTGTACCTCATGAGGCCTGCAGCCCCACAGCAACTCCTGGGTGAAACAACCCAGCAAGCAGTAAGTGTTCCTGAATCATTGGGCAGGTGCACATCACTGCTCCTCATTCATAACAGACTGATGCACAGTTTAGGCCAGTGGGCTCAGTCAGCTCTTCTCATATCTTTTTTCTCTTTATTTTCACTTTGCTGGAAGATGCCTTAAGAATCATACCTGAAGCCAGCAGCCCCGCCTGGTGTTAGGTAGGATAGGTGGACAGGACCCTGGCTCCCACCACTTACCTCCAGGGTCCTGGGATGTGGAAGCAGAGGAAGGCCCATATTTGAGAGAGAGAGAAGCTGAACGGGACCACATGAAACTTTACCCCACCCATGGGGCAAGGGGCTCTTAGCCAGACCCCTGGCACATCCCCACCAGATCACGGGGGCTGCGTGCTTGCCCTCCTCCTAACCATTGCCTGGGCTATCTCTGTCTGGACTGTCCTGAGCAGGTGCAGGAAAGACATACCACCTGTCACAGCAGTATCCACCAGGGCAGCCTGGGCCAGTCCCTGCTGCAGCAGTGGGGGTACTTCCTCCCAGAAGGGACACAGCAGATGTGGTGAGAGCCTCTGACTGTGGCTGGGTAGGGTTACAGAGAGTGTTCTGTGAATGACAGAGGTTAGTGTCTGAGTCAGGGACCACCACCCCACACCCAGGCAGCACCCCCCAGGACTCACAGGAGTTGGGTGGACTGAATGGGGCACCCCGAGGTGATGAGGCTTCCATTGCAGATCCAAGGATTTTCTGGCAACATCCGAAAGCATTTCCCAGGGGCTCTGAGGTCCAGGCACTGCGGAGCTCAGGTTATGTGTGTGCAGTTGGGTGGACATGCCCTAAGGGTGTGATTGACAGGAGTGAGGGTCAGTTCTACTCTCTTTCTTTTTTTTTCTTTTTGAGTAGGAGTCTCACTCTGTCACCAGGCTGGAGTGCAATGACATGCTCATGGCCACTGTAGTCTCATCCTGAGGGGCTCATGTGTTCCTTCTGCCTTAGCCTTCCAAGTAGCTGGAACCACAGGCATGCACTACCATATCTGGCTAATTTTTTTTTTTTCTTGAATCGAGGTCTCATTCTGTCTCCCAGACTGGAGGGCAGTGACATGCTCATAGCCACCACAGCCTCTACCTGCTGGGCTCAGGTGATCCTTCCGCCTCAGCCTTCCAAATAGCAGGAACTACAGACGTGTACCACCACACCTGGCTAATTTTTTTATTGTTATTATGGAAATGAGATCTTGCCAAGTTGTTCAGGCTGGTCTCAAACCCCTGGGCTCAGGCAGTCCTCTCACCTTGGTCTCCCAAAGTGCTGAGATAGGCGTGAGCCACCATGCCCAGCCTAATTTTTTGATTTATTGTAGAGATGAGTTCTCACCAAGTTGTCCAGGCTATCTTGAACTCCTGTGCTCAGGCAATCTTCTCTCCTCTGCCTCCCAAAGTGCTGGGATTACAGGCATGAGCCACCGTACCCAGCTTACTCTTTGTCTTATCAATGTCTTTATTATTTCATGTTTCACATGAGCAAGTGTTTCATGGAATCAATGAGTAGTCATCGATATGGAACTTATTTGTAAACACTTGTCAGGGTCTCACTACAACTTGGTTTTAGACTTCTGGTGTGATGGGTCCCAAGCCCTGTGCCTAGGAGCCACTGTGGCTACTGTGGGACCTGCCCATGGCTCAGTGCTCTAAGGTCTCCAGCTGTTACTTGTTAGATTCATGGGCCTAACAGACCCCTCCACTTTCAGTTACCACTATACCCTTACATATTTTTAGGGCCAAATCTGGGACTTGAAGTTCAGTTTTCTTGCCTCAAAGCCAGGGCTCTTAAAATGTTGATGTCTTTCCTAATAGCAAAAGAAATACTTGTTTGGGCTGAATGTTTCAAGCCTATAATTCCACCACTCTGGGAGGCTAAGACAGGAGGATTGCTTGAGTCTAGGAACTGGAGACCAGCCTGGGCAACATAGCCAGACTTTATCTCTACAGTAAGTCAAAAAATATTAGCCATATGTGGTGGTGGGAACCTATAGCCCCAGCTATTTGGTAGGTTGAGATGGGAGGATCACTTGAGCCCAGGACTTTGAGATTGCAGTACGCTATGATTGCACCATGGCATTGCAGCCTGGACAACACAGCAAGACCCTATCTCAACCAAAAAAAAAAAAAAAAGGAAAGAAAGAAATACTTGTTTGATTAATAATGCAAAAAACTAGTAAAACACAGAGAAGTCCCCATTCACTATCCTCCACCCCAGAACTTAGCACTACAAAACACAGAATGGAGCATCCCTCTCCCAGAAAAGGCCCAAGCTCTGCACCATTTGACATGTGTCTGCAAACTCACATTTCAGGAGCCTGCAGGCTAGCTCTGGGCATTCTCAGGAGAGGAGACAGAGGGAAGGAGGGACAGACTCCACTCTCCAGCCAGGGTGCCCTGGGTATGCTGGGACCAGCAACTCACCTACCCAGCCCCAGTCCTGCTCTAGCTAGGCCCCATTTGGGTGGGCAGGGGGTGTGGTAGGGTAGGCCTGGCGGATCTGTTTCCTGCCACTGATCCTGTTTCCTGGACAGGGATCTGAGCACAGTCCTGGCTGGCTCTCCAGAGGACTACTGGCTCCTGTCTTCTCTAGTCTTGGCTGTGCTACTACTGAGGCAGAGAAACAAGAGAGAAGGCAGGCCCTTCTGTTTCCTCCGAGTCACAATGCTGCTCTTCTCTTGCAGGCTTATCCTGGCAGCCAACAGGGATGAATTCTACAGCAGACCCTCTAAGCTGGCAGACTTCTGGGGGAACAACAATGAGATCCTCAGCGGTGAGTCTTCCTTGTACTAGATGGCCCACATGGCCATGCTCAACCCTTAGCTTAGCCCACAGTGGCCATGACGGTGGCCAGCACTGACTGCCCCCCACCCAATTTCAGTGCTGGTGTGGAAATGGATGAGATGAGTTTTGGATTCATGGCCAGTGTGAGGTGGCCAGCCCCGGGACTGTTCATCCAGCACTGCCCAAGTGGCTTCCCGCATGCCATGGGTCCCTGTCATGGGGAAGGGTCGGTTGGCTCTGCTGGATCCCCCCTTCACAATGGGCATGTGGGTGGATTTGTGTGAGGTACAGGTCCACACTCAACTTCTTGGTGAAGCATTCCAGTCGTGTGTGCATGTGTGTGCGTGTACTTCCATGTGCACACGTTTGCGCCTGCATCTGTGTTTCTGCTTATGCACAGATACCCTTCCCTTGCCCAGAAATAGCTGGGCTGCATTTGGGGAGCAGGGGCTTGGGTGGGCGTGTGCAGGCAGGGAGCTGGTGCTGAAAACTCATGACCTGCCCTGTGCCTATGTAGCATGAGGCATTCCCTCAGGGCAGAAGTGGAGTGACAGTCATGTCCCCTGTCCCCAAAACACCAATCTTGCTGAGGTCCTGTTGAACAAGAAACAGTTCTTGCCCGTGGGGTGGGCAGAAGTCTACTTGACAGGTGAGCAGACATGACTGGCCAGGCCAGGGGGCCGTCTCACCATGTACCAGGTGCCAGGCGGCCAGATGTGTGGCCTCGTGGGCCTAGGGAGGCTGCGTGTGCCCTATGCTGCCTTCCAGGCTCCCACCTGACGTGTCTAAAGGTTTGACTGCAGAGTTTCGACAGGACTCCTGTGTAGGCCTGTAGCCCAGCAGCAGTGGGAGGAGGATGCTGGATGGTTCTGGCATCATGAAGGAGGAGGACTGGATCAGGGAAACTGAGGCATGGCACTGTCATAGGGGGGAGCGTCCTGAGGTCCAGCAGCTGGGGGAGTTCATGATGGCTGGATGCAAGAGGGTGGAGTCTGGGTCTCTGGGCTGTGCCTCAGCCCCACCAGAATCTGTGCAGGACACCCTGGAAATGCCTAGGCATGTGGCAGGGGTGTGGGGGCTGGCAAGGAGGCATAGTGGTGCTGAGGGTGAGGATGGGGGGTGGAGGAGGCAGGTCCATGGCACCAGGAGAGGGCTGAAGAAAGCCTGTGAGCGGGCTAGGGTGGGGCAGAAGAGAGTTGTGGAGGGGTCACAGTGTCTGCTGGTGTAGGAGGCTGCAGTGAGTGTGGGTTGAGTGCATAACTGATCAGGACAGGTGGGTTGAGGGACTGAGGCCCCGGGAATATGAAGGCTCAGATAGATGTTTACCCTACTCTGACTCCTGGACTATCAGGGCTGCCAAACCTGTGTCCCGCCCCCAAATTAATGCCAAGCTGGGGTGTCTCTCACTTTTATGGTGGCTGGAGGCAGCTGAATATGTTCACACACTGGCTCCCACCGAGTGGCCACGCTGTGTTGCATACAGTGTCCAGCTCAGGGCTGGAGGACGCTAAGGCCCACAGCCTCTCCCTGCCTGACATTACCAAACTATGTGCAAGAGTTTAGGCCATCAGTTCTCCAGGTGTGGCATAGCTTAACATTACTCGAGAACTTGTTAAAAGTGCAAGTCAACACATCTGTAAAACTTTGGCTGTTACTTCTTCAAATATTTTTTTCTGTCTTCTGCTCTCTCTCTTCAGTCTCCCTCTCCTCTCCCTCTCCCTCGTCCTTCTCTCCCTCTCTCCTTCTCCCTACTCCCTTCCTCTTCCCTTCTTCTCTTCTTCCCTCTCCCTCCATTCATATTCCCCCATCACACACATATCCTAGTCCACTTGAGGCCATCCCACACCTGGATCATACTGCTTTTCCAGTGCCTCCTGAATCTTGAGGTTTTTCTAGTCTGGAGACTGGAGCAGGCACTCTTCCCTGCCCTGTGTGAGCACCAGGGGTTCTTCTTGGTTTCAGGTAGTTTCTGGTTTCCTCACCCATGTGCTGATCAGGTCACAAGGTTCTCTGTGCAACTCACACCTCTCCATCTTCTGTGCCATCGTCTTTGTCCCTTTATGCTGAAATGAAAGAATGCCCAAGGCTGGGCAATTTATGAAAAAAAGAGGTTAATGTAGCTCACAGTTCTGCAGGCTGTGCATGAAGCATGGCGCTGGCATCTTTTTCTGATGAGGCCTCAGGACGCTTCCATCCATGGCGGAAGGCGAAGGGAGCCAGCCACATGGTGAGAGAGGAGGCGGGAGAAGGGATTGCCAGGCTCCTTTAAACAGCCAGCTCTCTCGTGAACTAATAGAGTGAGAACTTACTCATTACCACGACATCAAGCCATTCATGAGGGATCTGTCCCCATAACCAATAACCTGCCAGGCCCCATTTCCAACACTAGGGGTCACATTACCAAATGAGATTTGGGGAATACACACCCAAACTATGGCAGCCATGACTTCTGGCTGCCTGTTTCCCCAAACTCCTCTCAGCTCAGGGAGTCTGCTGAGATCTGCCTGGTCCCCTCCTGTGGGGGTCCTAGAGACCCTTCAGTGCTGGGACTCACTGTGGTTCCCGACTCTCGCGGCTTTAGTTGAAAATTCCATTTCATGGATTTTACTCTTGATTGACTTATGTGGGAGGGTGAATCTGGATCCTGTTGCCGGACCTGATATGGCAGTTTCATTCATGTTTTAATTATTGACCTGTATTACTTCCTTATACATTATAGATGTGAGTCCTTGGTTGGGTAAATGTACTTCCTACTCAATTCCTTAATGATGTCTGTTGGTGAGCAAAATATTTTCTTTTAATGAAGTACAGGCAGGCTGAGGTTAGAGGATTACCTGAGTCCACTGGTTTGAGACCAGCCTGGCGAGACTTCATCTCTACAATAAATAAAAAAATTAGGCGGATGTGGTGGCATGTGCCTGTAGTTCCAGCTACTTAGAAAGCTGAGGCGGAAAGATTGCCTGAACCCAGCAGGTTGAGGTTGTGGTGACCTTAAGTGTGCCACTGCACTCCAACCTGAGTGACAGAATGAGACTCTGATTCAAAAAAAAATTAATGAAGTACAGTTTATTTACTCTTTTGTGAGTTATTCTTCCTGTGACCCAAAGAGCCTCAGCTTCCTCTAAAGTCCTAACAATGCTTTCCTCTGCTTCTAGAACCTGAGTTGAGGTTTTATGTTTTTGTCTATGGTTTATCTCAGGTTAATTTTGAACACGGTATGAGGTAGGATTGAGATTCACCTCTCATCTCTCTAGTGGTTCCCCGTGTCATTTATTAAGTGGATATACTTTTGCCGTTTGCATTATTGTGGCAACTTGGTTGTAAATCAGTTGAACATTCACCCACGTGTTCCTTCCGGCTCTCTTGTGCCCCGCGGATCCGTGTGTCTGTCTTGACACCAATACCACATAGTCATATGTATCATCACTCTTTAGGAAATCTTGAAACTAGACAGTGTGAATTTTCCAGCCCTTCCTCTCTGCTGGAGTGTTTGGCCATCCCAGTTGTTCTGCATGTTCACTGACACTGTAGAGTCAGTCTGTTCATCTCTGTAGAAAACCTACTGGGAGTGGGATTGTGGGATGGTGCTGCATCCAGGGGTCATATGGGAAGAGTGTCACATCAACGACACTGTGCCTTTCAGGTGGCACATGTGTATATCTCCCTGGATCAAGCCGGTTCCACTTCAGACTCAGTGGTGCCCTGGAGTGCTCAGTGTTTAGATACCTGTTTTTCACTAAATGTTTTCCTAAGTGTTTTTTAAAAATCACGCTCAGTACTTTTTAATTCTATTGTAAATGGTATATTTACATTTTCAATTTCCAATTCTTGCAGCATTTACTTATTTGTTTTAATAAATTGTTTTGGGGGCTCCTTTTGGATCTTCTTCATATATAATCCTGCCAGCTACCAATAAAGACAGTTTTACTTCTTTCTTTTTGAGCTCTATGTCTTTTCTTTTTCTGTTGTGATTGGTTACTTTTATGAAAGTAACATTTTAATGACAGCCTATTATGCCCCAATCTTTGGGTAAAATGACCCTCTACTCTGGGAGGCACCGTCCTGTGACTGTAAGGGCCTCTTTTATCTTTTGGCCAGGGTGTAGAGCACTAACCTGTCCTGAGCCCCATGGATAAGATAGCTGGTGGAGGGTCTGGGTGTGTGCTGGCCCCATGCGACTTGCCGTGGGGGAGGGGTAGAGCCAGCATCCCTGTACTTAATCCAGGACACTTAGCCCTGTCCCCCTGCCTTGACACTGGCATAGGTGTGACAATGGTTCTGCAGACCCCATACTTGGATTGTTGGCTTCAGGGCCCTCTTGGCATCAGGATGGTCGTGTCCAGTCCCATAGTCATCCTACAGGGTGGGATCTCCTTTGCGTGCCCCGTGAGCCCCAGGAGATGTCTGCCTTTCTGAGTTTGAGCCCTGTCCCACAGTTGGGGGCTACTGGGTGGCCTTGCATGTCAGCAGGAGCATGAAGGAGGGGTTGGGTAAGGTGTGGGGGAGGAGCTGGGCGGGGCAAAGAGGGAAGAGCTGGGAGGGGCCTGTGTCTCTGGTCTGACACCTGGCAAGGGACCCGAATGGTTGGCGTTGCTGGTGGTGATGCTGTCATTCGCTGCAGGGCTCGACATGGAGGAAGGCAAGGAAGGAGGCACATGGCTGGGCATCAGCACGCGGGGAAAGCTGGCGGCACTCACCAACTATCTACAACCGCGCCTGGACCGAGAAGCTCGTGGGCGAGGTACAGTGGGCGGGGCAAGCCTAAGAGTGGTGAGGTGGGCCAAGGAGAGACAAGGTGAGAGGAGGTGGGGCCAAGGTGAGGTGGGGCTGATGTGAGATGGAGCAAGACCTAGGTAAGATGGGGTGGGGCCAAAGCAGAAGGGGCCAAGATAGGGGTGGGGCCAAGATGGGGGCGGGGCTGTGGGGGTGCCTTGGGGGGTGCCTTCCTTGGGTATGCCACTGCCACTCCTGTTCCTGAGGTATGCTTGCAGGGGCACATGGCAAAGGCAGAAGTGATGCTAGAATAAGGGGTGGGCCTACTTCCCTGCCCTCTGACACTACCCTAGGAGCCCCCTGGCCTGCACAAATGCTGTGTGCTCCTCTCAGGCGCACGTTCCACACTTGTTCCCCACCCACAGCATCACCCCAACCGGTGTGCCATTGCCTCCTGTCTGTGAATGTTTGCAGATGCCTTACCGAGTGGACAGCTCTGTGGACACACACTGTCCTTACTGCAAGTGTTTTGCTTCATGCTGCATTTCCATATGGAGACATTAGGAGGAAACATTTTTTAAAAACCAAAACAGTGGCAAGCATGGTGGCTCATGCCCGTAATCCCAACACTTTGGGAAGTGGAGACAAGAAGATTGCCTGAGCCCAGAGGTTTGATACCAGCCTGGGCAACTTGGTGAGACCTTGTCTCTACAATAAATCAAAAAAGTAACCAGATGTGGTGGCGCACATCTGTGGTTTCTGCTACTTGGAAGGCTGAGGTGGAAGGATTGCCTGAGCCCAGCAGGTTGAGGCTGCAATGGCCTTGAGCATGCCACTCCACTCCAGCCTGGGTGACAGTGAGACTCTGACTCAAATAAATAACAAAAAAACAACAGAGTTCTTCTGAGAGGGAGGTTTACCTACCTCCTGTGGCAGGGGCAGGTTAATGAGGTGTGTCTGACTCTAGCATCAGTCAGCCAGGTGCTGGGGCTACTATGGGAACCCCTCGTCTTGTTGTGACCTCCCCAGTGGGCCTCTTTAGTCTTCTTAAGAAGACAGGCTCACTCCTGCAGCCACGACCCTGGGCATCTGGTCCTGCCCACAGGTGAACTCGTCACCCACTTTCTGACTGCTGATGTGGACAGCCTGTCCTACCTGAAGAAGGTCTCTGTGGAGGGCCACCTCTACAATGGCTTCAACCTCATCGCAGCTGACCTGAGGTGGGTCTGCTGGGAAGGGATGATGGCCCTGCCCAGCACTGCCCTGGGGCTGGCCTCAGTTGCATCAGGAAGTGGGATTCTGCTTGAGGTGTGCTGTGGTGTCATCCATGGGTCCTCTCCAGGGATGTAACTCCAGTGCTCAGCAGGCATCCTGAGGACCCAGCCTGCTCCAGGCCCACCAACTCAGGGACTCAGCAGTAGAGTAGAGGCTTCCTGGGACAACGTGAGGCTTACCAGCTTCCTGCCTTAAGAAAGCCAAGCCTAGCCAGGCTTGGTGGCTCAGCCTATAATCCCGTGCTTTGGGAGGCTGAGGTGAATGAATTGCCTGAGCCTGCGGGTTCGAGACCGCCTGGACAACTTAGCGAGACCTCATCTCTACAATAAATCAAAAAAATTAGCCGGGCATGGTAGCGCACGCCTGTAGTTCCAGCTACTTGGAAGGCTGAGGTGGAAGGATCACCAGAGCCCAGCAGGTCGAGGCTGCAGTGGCCGGGAGCGGCCACTGTAGTCCAATCTGGGCGACAGAGTGAGACTCCAACTCAAAAAAAAAGAAAGCCAAGCCTGTGGAGTGGCCAACTGGGTGTCCACCCCTCCCGTGGGCAGGCTATGCAGAGCAGCTTTGGCAGCCCTGGCCAGGGTGGACTGGGCTGTCATGGCCATGGAATTTACAGAGGGTTTGGGCATTTGCCCTTCAATGAAGTGAGCACCCCTCCTTCTTTCCCTCCCTGGCCCCTCCTACTCCCTTCCTTCCCTCCACTGCCTAGAAGTCTGTGAAAGCTGTTAGCCCAGGCACTTCCACCAGGAAAAGCAGGTGGTCAGATAGTCAGCATGCTATGGTCAGACCGTGTTCAGATGCCCATCCTGAGGCTGCCTCCTTCTAGGAGGACAGGTCCCTGGGACACTCTCCTGGCCCTCAAGCCCCAGGTCAGCTGTTGCTTAAGTGTGCAGTACACCCAGCCCCACCCCTGGACCACATGGATTGCTGTGCCCCATATGGAGGCTGAGCAAGCCGCTGTGTTCCCTAGGGCTGTTGCAAGGCACTTGCTGTCCACAGGCCCCCCCCATCCCCCCATACCTTCATGGCTCTTGGAGGCATAGTCCTTGCTCTCTTCACTCCCCCAGACTCAGAGACCACTTTGTGCTGTCATTAGTTCTGTGTAGTCTGATCCAGCCCCAGGAGACCAGACCTGTGGCTATGACACTGTGTGGAGGCAGAATGATCCATGTGGAGGCTGGGTGCTGAGGGCACCATGCTCTGAGTGGGTGCGTGGGCACATGTGGGTAGGTGGCTCCTGTAGTTGAGGGGTGGGGCTTGGGCTCCTTGGAGCCTTTGCAGATCTCCTGACTCCCAGAGACCACAGGGTCAGGGTCTGCTTCCTGGGACCCAGTCCAAGATGGGGCAGTGATCAGAGGAGCATATCGAGGGCCAGGCAGAAGCTGGTGCTCAGGCTGGAGGGCAGTAGTGTTGGAGGCTAGTGAGGAAGCCCTTGGAAGGGGAAGGCTTCTCCCAGCCACAGCTGTCCCTGGGTACAGCCCACCCCATGTCTGGCCTGAGGTGGTGCTGGCAGTTACCCTAGCATGGGTGCCCAGTTCTATAGGTCCTTACACGAAAAGCTTTGGCCTGTAAATGACATTTCTGTAATCATTAGCCAAATGTCTTTGAGGAAGCTGCTGAGGCCATGGTGAGGATGAACATGAGCAAAATATGTGCATAGACTGGGGCCCTGGAAGCTGCCTGAAGGGGAGGGGCAGGTCCTGCCTGGTGGGCAGCACCTTGGGAGGAAGGCATGGCTCCTGGCATTGCACTCAGCCCTTTCTCTGCATCTGTTTACCCTGAAGGCACAGAGTTCCAGGCCCCACATCTGCCCAGGAGGGCATCTCACAGTCCACCAAGAACCCTTCCTAAGTTTGCAAGGCTAGCCATGGTGTTGAGGACTGACCAGAATGTTTTCAGCTGCTAGCGATCTCACAATTTTAAGCATACACTTAGCATGTGTGAGTAGGAAAGTATGCTCTTTGGTTCCTGGTCCTGAAGCCTCCGTACTCTGGGGCTACCTGTCCAGAACCTCTTGTAGATGAATCACGGAGGGGTTAATGGAAGAGTCTGGTGACTGTGGGGGTGGGGCTCAACCTCTACATGCCCATGTCACGGGGCCTTTGGCCAGGCAGGAGGGTCTTTTAGGTGCTGTGCCTGCTGGGCTGGCAGGCCCTGAGGTGAGCCAAGAATGCAAGACAAGAGCTGGGGTCTCCATGACCTAGCCTTCCAGAACTCTGAGGGGCCATCCTGAATAACCCCTGGCCTGAACCCAGTGGGCCACTGAGCTGGCCACCAGCCAGCTCTAGGGCCAGGGCTATGAGAGCACTGAGCAGTGTGAGGAAGTATGCTCACTGCCCCATCTGACTGTCTCTGCGTTGGTCCACAGCACAGCAAAGGGAGATGTCATTTGCTACTATGGAAATCGGGGGGAGCCTGAGCCCATCGTCCTGACACCGGGTGAGTCTGCTTTGATGGGATAGGGGCTGCTCCTGTGCAGGGGCACCTGTGCTTTTCAGAGACCAGCCCCTATTATGTTGCTATTCTGGGATGGTATTTTTTGGCTATGTGTACACCTTATGATCTGTACAACTTGCACCTGGCTGCTGCAGGGAGCCCTGTGCCTTCCCAAGGGTCATTCTTGCTAGGTGAGACGCACCCCGGTACTGGGCTTCCCACTGTAGCTCTGCAGCCCAGGGACCACCCAGCCTCTTACAGCCCTGTTCTGTTCCACCTCCTGGTCCCACCCCAGTACACCCTGTGCCCTGCCTGTCCCTTAGAACCAGCCAGGCTTCCTGCCTGGGCCCTCTCCCTGATGCACACATGCGCACTGCCCTCCAGCCCACACAAACACATGCCTCCTGTACACAGGCCCCGGGTCCTGCTCCTGGGTCCATGTGCTAGGGTTCTGGAGCCCTCACCCCAGTCCACACTATGCCCTGAGGCCTCCTCCGCCCTCACAGCTGCTCTATCTGGGCTTTGCCTTCTGCTGGCATCCTTTCCATCCCCTCCCTCCTCAAGTGTTACAATGTCCAGGAGCCTCCTCTATCAGCCCCCTATCTGGGCCATGTGTCACATCACCCACTCTGTGAGCCACTTTTTTGGGGAGAAAGTTCTGTATCTTGTCCCAGGTATGGTGCTAGGACATAGTGGCACTTTAGAGAAATGACTTAAATGGCATCCGGCATGGCACCTAGGTGCACGAAACTGCAGAAACCAGAGCCTAGACTCCAGAGTTTCTCTCACTTCCCACTTGCTGCCCATGGCTGCCCTTGCTGGGCATCATAGGACAGTATGCCTCAGATGTCTGCTTTGGCTCCTGCATCCCCGCTATTGGCCTACACAGGGTGTTCTGGTCTTTGAAGATAGTGCTGTGCCCTTGGGGCTCTGATTTCTACCTCTGAGTGGAGGCACTCATCTGTATCACATGGGCTTTCTCTGCATTTGACACCAGTCACCAAGTGAGGCTGTAGGACACAGGTGCACATCTTCCTGTCTGCAATACTGTCCCTGTGTCACACAGGCTTTCTCTGCATTTGACACTAGTCACCAAGTGGAATTTCAGGACACAGATGCACACCTACCTGCTGGGCATCCACAGTGGGCCTGAGGGGCCCAGGCAAGGCCCCAGGAAGGTGGCAGGCAGCCCCTGAAACAGCTGAGAGACCCCTCTCTACCTGCATCTCTCCAATCTGGCACAGCTGCAGGGCCCATCCTGAGGCCTGTGGCCCTGCCTGGCCCACACTGGGACTGCCTTCTAGCCTCCCACTTCTGCCCAGTGACACTTTGGCTGCAGGTGGTCCTGGGGCTCAGAGTACAGCCCTTTACTGGGCAGGTGTCCAGGCCAGGATGCTCTGGGCTCTTTGGGACCCTCAGTGGCATCTGCCTGGAGGGTGGTTTCCCGCGCATCCCACCTGCTGCCCTGCACATGCCAGCTGGCACCTGCTTCTCCACGTGGGCTTGTCCTGCTGGCTGCCAGGCACTCTGGGCTGCCCTCTGCAATCCTGACCTGCCTTCCTCGCCTTGGATAGAGCTGTGGGAGGCCCAGAACAGACCCTTGCTGACCTCCTAAGAGCCGGGAAATGGGGGCACAGATGCAGACACTAGGGTGAGTCAGGGACGTGGCCCAAGTGGTCCTGAGCTTGGAGAAGATTATGCTAACTGCTTCGGTGCCTCCCGTAAGTTTGGCATCAGTTTGGGGTCAGGTGTACAGTGAGGCAGGTTTGTGCCTATGGAGTGGGTCTTACAGCCCACATGTCACCAGAGCCACCCTGAGCCCCTGACTGCCCAAAAAGAGAAACGGAAACAAAATGGCACTAGAGGAGGCAGAGTCCCCATCCCCTTCTGAACACTGTAACCTGCCCTGCGACACCTCGGTTCTCAGAGCTGAAGTCCCATGGCTGGAGAAGATTCTCTTCTGCTAAGTTGTTGCCCTGGAGAAATTCTCTCACTTGACATCCTGTTTTCACCCCTGAGCCAGCCCCACCAGATCCGTATGGCTTTTGTTTTTTTAAATAGTAGGTTTATTGAGATACAACTCACATGTGGCACAGCTCACCGGTGTAAAGTGTATCATTGACAAATTTCAGTTCATTCACAGTTGGGCAAAAAAAAAAAAAGCAAAATTGTAAAGCAGCTAAGTGAGGAGAATGGGAGATATTCCTTAAACCTGCTTCCCCAAAGAATTCAGAGTCCAGGGCTTTTAAAGGGAATCTGGCAGGCAGGGGGCTAGGGACTACTGACTGATGGACAATGTCATATGCCTTGTTACTGCAATGTCATGGGGATGTCGAATCTCCATGTCACAGAGCCAATTTCTGGGAGGGGGCATCACAGGACCAATGAAGCCAGCTTCCTGGTATGTGTTCTGGGCCTGGATGGAGCCTTGGGTTCATCAAAGTACAAAGTCTAAAAAATATCTCAAATACCATTCCTAGGTTTTACAATAGATGCTACCTATAAAGCAAGTCCCATGACCATCAGCTACTAGCCCCTGGGCAGTGAGCCATTATAGAGGTAGTTTAGGAGGAAGGTATGTGGGAGGTGGGGTTCCTGGAGGTGGGGGCTAGTTTGTTTGTTTTGTTCTTCAACTCCCATTTTTGTATCTATTCAGACTTAAACCCATTGTTTAAGGGAAAGTATCAACTTTACAGGCAGCTTCCCCCCTCCCCAGGGATCAGGACATAAAGATAATCAATTGCCCTCTGTTGGAGTGAAAGCAAACCTAGAAACAACAGATGTATTAAGTTCTAACCATAGCTGCAGCCTTTCCAGACGCTGGTCTCTTCTACAGCTTTTACCACATGGCCCAATGTTTTATGTTAGGTTAAAATATATCCTAGCAGGGCCTCCAAATGTTAGGTCAGGCTTGATGGGGGGGGAGTGTGGTTTGTGATTTTGTGCTGCAAGAAAGATGCAAAGAATTGCATAGCAGTTAGATTAGAAAGTATCGTTTATTTAGAAAGTAAATTAGAGAAAGAGAAGATCCACCTCCCCAAGGTAGGGGAGGGGGCCAAATCCTGGAAACATGGTGGCCATAGCATAAAGAGCACATGACCAGACCATGGCTTAGCAGAGCAATAGTGAATGGAGAGAGAGATAGAGAGGGGAGAGAGAGAGAGAGAGGAAATTCACCTCCCCAAGGTAGGGGAGAGGACCAAAGCCAGGAAACTTGGCGGCTGTAGCTCAGAGAACCATGTGGTTACAACAGAGTTTAACAAAGCAATGGTGACTACTGTTTGAAGTTGAGTGCCTTTCAATACTTTCCTTTGATAGGGCAGGTCATTAAGGTGGTTGGGTGGTGGTCGGCTCCACGTCATCACAGAGGACAGATGTGTTCTTTGAGCTATAGCCATGTGTTCTTTGAGCTATGGCCAGGCCACGTTTTCCTAAGCTTTGGCCCCCCTCCCCTCCCCTACCTTGGAGAGGTGAATCTTCTCTCTCTCTCTAATATTCTTTCTAACCATTGCTTTACCAAACCCTGGTGTGTCCATGTGTTTCCTGGCTTTGGTCCCCTCCCCTACCTTGGGGAGGCGAATCGTCTCATCTCTCTCTCTCTCTCATTTACTTTCTAAATAAATTATATTTTCCAATTTCACTTCTGTGCAATTCTTTGCAACTTTCTCACAGTACTGGATTGCATACACCCCATCCTAGTGGGTCTGACTTAACATTTTAGAGGCCCTACTGGGATTTTTAACCTAACAGTATACATGTATGTAGCGTACATCCCATGTGCACTTGGGGGGTGAACTTTTAGTGTTAGAATCAGGTGGAATTTGGCTCTTTCTGTCAAAAGGTGAACCAAAGGACACAAAGACAGCCTTTGCCAGCCTCTGGAGCTGCTGAAACTGGTGTGAGGTCTGTAGTCACTTGAGAAAAGAATGCCAGTGAGGCAGGTCCCCTGTCTGGTTGGAGCTGTGGTGGTCTGGGGTGTCAGTCAGAGCTGGGAAGGGGTCTGATAATTTGTCTGCTTGCTCCTCTTGTCAGGGGCCTATGAGAGATGGTTTTTTTATAGCTGTGGGAATTTAGAAATTTGCCAGGCCCTCCACTCTGCGCCCTCAACCCACAGATGACTCCGTTTCCTTCATCTTGGCCCTGTCTTAGTTGATAAAGGGGTGTCTGGTCTCTCAAGCCACAACGTTTTCAAGGTTGTCTGTTGGAGCCTAAACTCTGTTTCTTTATATGGCTGAATAGTATCATGAGGATAGACAATATGTTGTTTCTGTGTTCGTCCATCCATGAGTACTTGACTTATTTCTATCTTGCCACTGTCGTGGATAAAGCTGCTGTGGACCATTGATACAAGTGTTTGTGTGGACATGGCTCCTGTGTGAGTCCCTAAGTGAGACATTGCTAAGTCACATGGCAACTCTGTTAAACCACTTGAGGAACTTCCACACTGCTCCCACAGCAGCTGCATGGTGGCCGGTTCCCAACAGTGTATGGGCTGCACTTCTTCAGGTCCTCCCCTGAGCTCATTGTTGTCCATGTTTAGGGTTATAGCCTCCTGGTGAGTGTAATGTGAAATCTCCCCTGTGGTTTGATCTTTGTGTGCCTGGTGGCGTATGGTGTTGAGTGTGCTTGTTGACCATTTGTAGATAGGTCTTCTTTGGAGAAACATTTACTCAAGTTGGGTTGTCTTTTTGAGTTGTAGTAATTCTTTATGCATTCTAACTACAAGTCTCTATCATTTTCAGGTTTTCTTTTCACTTTCTTGTTGAAGAACAATGCTTTAAATTTTGATGAAGTCCCATTTTTCTTCTGTTGCTCAAACTTTTTGTTTCTACTCTAAGAAATCACTACCTAATCTAAGGTCACAAAGCTTGCCCCTTTGTTTTCTTCTAAGAGTTTTTTGTTTTTGTTTTTTTGAGTTGGAGTCTCACTCTGTTGCCCAGGCTGGAGTGCAGTGGTACACTCATGGCCACCACAGCCTTGACCTGCTGGACTCAGGTAATCCTTCCACCTCAGCCTTCCAAGTAGTTGGAATTACAGGCACGTGCCATCACACCCAGCTAATTTTTTGATTATTGAAGAGATGAGGTCTTGCCAAGTTGCCCAGGCTGGTCTTGAGCCTATGGGCTCAGGCAGTCCTCTCACCTCAGCCTCTCAAAGTACTGGGATTATAGGCATGAGCCACCATGCCCAGCTTCTTCTAAGAGTTTTATAGTTCTTTCCTTTAGGTCACTGGTCCAATTTGAATACACTTTTGTATATGGTGTGAGGTAGGAGTCCAGCAACATTCTTTGCCCATGGTTTTTCAGTTGAATGGTCTTTTTCTGATGGAAAAAGCACCATGACCTTGGGGCTAGAGGCTTGGCTATGGGTCCTGAGGAGAGTCAGGGCTGTCTCCTTGGGAAGTACCCAGAGCTATCTCAGATTGGATCTTGATCACCTCCTAAAAGTCTGGCAGGGCAGAGGGTGGCATCTTGTGGCCCTGGTGCTTACTTTGGGGTATACAATTCTGAATGGTCTGGCCACTGCTGCCCTGGCCTCTAGGGAAGAGGCTCTGAGGAACTTCTTTGCCTCAAATGTGTGATGTGAAAAACTCTCTTGTGATGTGAAAAACCCTCCTCCTTTTGATCATGCCTTCTGTTACCACTTGGAGATTGTTCTGAAAAGCCACAGGTTGGAGTTCCTATGCTGAGACCCTGGGGTCCTGACTGGCACACAGAGGTGTGTTGTGCTCCACCAGGGTCCTACCTGTACCCGCTGATGTGATCATGGTGGGTGGCCCCTACCTCACTTAGGGAGAGATGGTGTGGGGTGGGCGGCTCCCTCTTGACTGTCCCTTTTGCCTGTAGGCTTTAGATTATTTATTCCTTGTGAGTCTGTCCATGTGGCTGCTGGGCACCTGTGCCTGTGGTCTCCTGTGGGCCCCCCACCCCTACCCAGCGTTTAGTTCTTCATCCCTCACCATGCATTCATGTCATGAATGGGTATGGAGAAGGTGCTGAATCACAGGAGTGGCTTGGCATCCATCTGGTCCAGTCTTGCTGCCCCTGGCCATACCTCTGGCACCCTGAGAGGGTGGATGATTGGGAGTTTACCCTGAGATGGCACTGCAGGGCCTCTGCATGGCAGGCTAACCTTTCCCACAGGGACCTACGGGCTGAGTAACGCGCTGCTGGAGACACCCTGGAGGAAGCTATGCTTTGGGAAGCAGCTCTTCCTGGAGGCTGTGGAGAGGAGCCAGGAGATGCCCAGGGATGCGCTGGTTGCCCAGCTCCTGGATGTGCTCAACAACGAGGAGGCGTGAGTGGGCGGGTCCATGGGTGAACCCTTGTGTTCTCCCCACTGGGGCAGAGGGGAAGGCAGGCCCTGCTGCCCTGGGAGGCCCGTGGAGGTGTCCAGGCCGCAGGGGAGTGTGGCGGGGCCTTTGCTAATAGAAGATGGGCAACCTGGGCTATGCCCTGGAGACTTGTGCTCCAAAGTTTTGATGTAGGTTCACATGTTCCCCTCTGCATGCCAAGGTCTGGTGGGCGATTCCAGAAGACTCAGACACTCAGCAAACCTTGGGTTGTGGGAGACAAACCACAGAAGCAAGTGGTCGTCTGTACACTCGGGATTGATAGAGCTTCCTATATGCTTCTGTCCCCAGTGACTGTGGGACTGAGTGTTGGGCCCCATGAGCTACCTAGAAAGAGAAGCTTCCACCCTCTTCCTAATCTCTAGGCCTTGAGACTCCTCATACAGCCTCGGTATCCTCAGGTGCCTGCGTATCCCGAGGCACCTGAGACTCACTGCCTCAGCCTGGGGTGCCAGTACTAGCCAAGCTGGCCTTCCTCCCAAGATGACCCCACACATCCCTCCCTCCTCACCTAGGCCAGGGCCACCATCCACTCCCACTCACCTGCTTGCTTCCCTCAGAGGAGTCCCTACAGCCTGCCCCCTGCCCACCCTCCTTGTCCTCTGGACCTCTGAGCTGCAGCCTCATCCTTCATATCGCTGCCCTCTTGAGGGAGCTCCCTGGGTCTACCTGTGGCCCCCTCCCAACTGTGAGTCCACCCAGCCCTCAGTCACTGTGCCATCCTGGCAAGGCCCATGGTGGGTCCAGCTGCTCTCACTGGCAGTCTCAGCTGGCAAGTCCAGGCTCAAGTGATCTCATGTTGCTTGGGCAGATGCCCAGGGGCACCTCGGGACAGGCGGGGAGCGGTGGTACCATGTGGGCCCACTCAACAGTGAAGCATGTGGAAGGTGGACAAAGGTTTGTACCTTGAGCAGAAAAGTGGAAGAAATACCCCAACTGCTCTCCAAAGCCAGTTAGGAAGTGCTGTGAGGCCACTGGTTAGGAGGGGCTGTGGGAGGGCCACACAGGGCTGATGGTGCCCCTCCCTTTGCCCTTGCAGACAACTGCCGGACCCAGCCATCGAGGACCAGGGCCAGGAGTATGTGCAGCCCATACTGAGCAAGTATGCGGCTGTGTGTGTGCGCTGCCCTGATTATGGCACCAGGTATGGCAGGGCTGCTGACTCCTGCCTGTCTTACATCTGCCTCCCAGGCTAGAGGGCCAGCTAAAACACCAAGAGTCCTGCACGCCATAGCCTGCCCAAATAGGCTCCTTCCCAGCTGAGTCCTGGAGCTCTACCCTATCCAGACATAGCTGTAGCACATGCAGGCTCCACGGTTAACAGAGTTGTGGGAGCCCTGTAGTCCAGCCTCGAGAAACCAAGACATAACCTCGAGGTAGCCTCAGGGATGCATGCACATTGGCAGATCCCTATGGCCAAATGCCCCTGCACCATGGCTTCAGGCCATTGGCTTCACCCTGGGTAGCAGCTCCTGGCTGGCCTTCTGCATAGATGGCTCTGCCGTGGCAGGTGCCGGCTGTCATTTTCTTCATCCCCTCCTGTCACAGGCTTATTTCCATGACTAGCACATGTGCCCACCTAGACCTGTGTGCAGTGGGGAGGCAAGTGCTAGTGCTAGGTCTGCTTCCTGTCTGGCTGTATGGCTACTGGGTCCAGCCCCATGGGGAACCCAGTGTGTGCCCACCCCAGCTGTCAGTCTGTGTTTGGGGACCACTGCTGCCTTCTGTCTGGGGAGATGAGTGCTAACGAAGTGAGGGCCTGCCATGAGGAGGGCAGGGCAGGGCAGGAGAGGAGGGTATGTGGGGCATTGGGGCAGGCAGGCTGACTTAGCCTGGGTGGTGGGAAGGGGGACAGGAGAGCTTTCCAGGTAGAGAAAGCCTGGGCCCCAAGCGATCAAGTGCTTGATTTCTTGGAAGAACCAAGCATGGCCAAGTGTCCAGGAGTCTGGGCCTCTGAGTTGGGAAGTATGTGGTCGACTCAGGGGCTGCCCTGTGCTGGGACTCCTACTACGGGGGAAAGTGGGATAGGCTGGGGTGGTTCAGAGTGGAGGTGACAGGACTCACTAAGTGTGGGCCTGTGGGGCTGAGCAGGACCCCAGAGGCCCATCATAGCCCTTCTACATCCCTAAACTTAAGGCTGCTGCTTTTTCAGGCCCCAGATGTGGGAGGCCTGCCCCTGACTGTATCAAGTCAGGCCATGGCCGTGGCTCTGAAAAGCAGGGCAGAGACCAAGGGACATGGGGTAAATGTGAGCCCTCTGTTGTCTTTCAGAACTAACACCGTCATCCTGGTAGACACAGACGGCCATGTGACCTTCACCGAGCGCAGCATGCTGGACAAGGACCCTTCCCGCTGGGAGATCAGCACCCATGAATTCACACTGCAGAGCTAACCTCTGGGTGTGGCTGGTGGGCTCCTGGTAGGCCCTGCCTCAAGGGTCATCGTGGATAGGAAGCTTTTCTGGCCGTACTGCACTGTTCATGACTCGGCCCATATCCCCGAGGATCAGGTCCTCTGATTTGTGTGTTACCTGTGTGTGTCCCTGTGCCCAGCTCGAGGTCCACCCTTATGCCAGTGGGGAGCAGCAGAGTCTGACACCAGGGTTTGGGGCAACCCCAGGTATGCCATAAATATATGAATGTGCTGGGCCTACCTCTGCATACATGCACAGGCAGACACACACGGCACATACATACATGCCTACATGTGCATAGGCACGCACATGCAAGGCACACACATACACACATGCCTACATGTGCATAGGCATAAACACATACATGTCCACGTGTGCATAGAGGCACACACACAAGGCTAACATGCTTTCATGTGCACGGATATTTCATATGTCCATGGATACACAGGTGTGCACACACAAGGCATACACATGCCTACATGTGCATAGCCATGCACACGTGAGACACATTCATACACACCTACACGTGCACAGCCATACACAAGGCACAAACATGTATACATGCCTATACATGCACAGGTGGGCAATGCAGCACACACATGCATGCCTACATGTACACAGGCACACATATGCAAGGCACATATGCATATATGTCTACATGAGCACAGGCCACACACATGCAAGATACATACCTACACATGCATACACAAAGCACGTGTGTTACATGCCTACACGTGCACAGGCACATGTGTGCTCACACTTGTATAGCCATGCACACATAAGAGACACACATATATATCTACATGTACACAGGCACACACATGCATGCATAGGTGCACATGTATGCATGCACACATAGTTACACAGACACATGCACACATGCTGGAAACCGCACACACTCACAGGTACACACACGTGTGTGCTCTGGCCAGCGGATCTTTGCTGTGGTCAAATGACAGGAGTAGGCCCCTCCTCTCCTGGGGGCACAGGGCTCAAGCCTGCTTCAATGCCCAACAAGCAGACCAGCTCCAGCAGAGGAGATGGCTATGTTTGGAATCAGGGACAAGAAAGACGTGAGGACAGCCCACTCTGACAGCAGAAGCTTAAGCTCTTTTGCAGATTCAGTGGCCCGAATGTGTGTTTGGAGGGGGGTGAGGGGGTCCCACGTATTTGGGACAGTCCTGTATGCGCCAGATGGTTCTGCAGGTGCCAAGCGTTCTTGGGACCCTGTTTGTCCCGCTGGGGCTGCAGCAGGCCCATCTC
Organism: Carlito syrichta; assembly: GCF_000164805.1. NCBI lineage: Eukaryota > Metazoa > Chordata > Mammalia > Primates > Tarsiidae > Carlito > Carlito syrichta. The sequence continues at coordinate 637,358 of NW_007248431.1, forward strand.
AGCCAGCCCTGCCTTCCCTCTCCTTGGTGAGTCAGACTTTGTAGGAATTTGCACTTGAACTTGAGCAGTTGATAATAAAACTCTGAGGCTGTGATGGCACATTTTGAGGCCATTCCCTATGTGTTGGGTGCCAACAGGAGCTGGGTGCCAACAGGAGCTATTGTGCATCCTATGAAGGCAGACACCTGCACATGGCTCTTTCCACCTGCACATGGCTCTTTCCACCAGGCAGACACCTGCACATGGCTCTTTCCACCACTTCCTTTGGTCACTGCCTCCTCAGCACCATGTCGGAAGCCTGAAGGTTGGTTTGTCTGTCCATGGTCAGAGGCTAGATGCAAGAGAGGACGCCATAGGTGCTGGTGATGGGGCCAGCTGCCCACACAGGTCCATCAGGTGGCTGTGGAGCCCCATGGGAACACTCCGGAGGGAGCAGTGTGGCTGGCCTGTACTCCAGGTGGATGGTGAAGGCCAGGATGGATGGAGGGGCGAAAGGGAAAGTCTGTGTCCGTCTCAGCCCCTCAGGAGCCTCTAATTTGGGCCAACACTCAGAAGTTTGCGTCCCCAGGCCTGGCTGAGCATAAGGGGGTCCTTCATATCCAGTGCCGAGTCCCAGGCTCTCTTCCCCCTCTGCAGCCAACTCCCAGCTTGGCCTTCTCAGATCAATGAGAGGCGGGGTGGGTGTCCAAGCCTGCATGTAACGTGTTGTGGTTCTGTCTGGGGAAGAGCAGTGGCCTCCCCATGCTTTCTGCCTTTCTGTCTCAGTCACCTCACTGAGACCCAATGCCCTCTGTGGCTTACTTTGTTTGTGTTTTTTGTTTTTTTTTTGAGTTGGAGTCTCACTCTGTTGCCCAGACTGGAGTGCAGTGGCCGCTCCCGGCCACCGCAGCCTCCACCTGCTGGGCTTCAGCGATCCTTCCGCCTCAGCCTTCCAAGTAGCTGGAACTACAGGCATGTGCTACCACACCCGGCTCATTTTTTAAAAAATTTATTGTAGAGATGAGGTCTCGCCTGCCCAGGCGGGTCTCGAACCCGCGGGCTCAGGCAATCCACTCATCTCAGCCTCCCAAAGGCGCGGGATTACAGGCAGAGCCACCGAGCCCGGCTTGTGGCTTACTTTGAATTCAGAAGGGAAACAGATCCCAAGTCTCACACGTGTCCATTGAGTTAGGACAACAGGCTCTTGGCTGGGGACATTACCCCCACTGCCAACATCCTTGTGTGCCCCAGCAGCCACACGGCATCTGCACTAGAATTTTGCACCAGTGCCCACCCCAGCAGGCACACTGCCCTCACGAAGAGCCTCCCTGGTGTCTGCCTTTGCCAGGAGACCAGGCCCCAGGGAAAGCTTTCTGAGCCCTTGTTATGGGTCCCTCTTCCCCCAACCTGCCTGGGGCTCCCTGGCATCCTGGGCCCCCTAAGGAAGGGGCAGCCCCAGATGGTGATTCTATTGTTATTCGTTGAGTTGTTCCTCAAAAAGGACATACTGGGGTCCCCAAAAAGGACATGTTAGGGTCCTGGGCCCCAGCCTTTTGGAATGTGGCTGTATTTGGAGACAGGGTCTTCCCAGAGGTCACCAAGATAAAATGAGGTCATTAGGATATGCCCTAATCCAATGGCAGGAATCCTTATATAGAGAGGAAGATGTGGACCCAGGGACAGACACTCACACGGGAAAAGCCTGTGTGAAGCTAAGTTCTGTTGCCAGAGGCTGAGATCACCAGGAGCTAGGAGGGAGCCCAATCAGATCCTTGCTGGAGCCTTCAGAGGGAGCAAGACCCAGCTGCCATCCTGGTCGCAGATGTCCAGCCTCTAGAACTGAGACTAATGTCTGTTATCCAAGCTGCTCTGTGGTGCTTTGTTACAGTGGCCGTAACAGACTGATACAGTTGTAACCTGCACTTAACAGGTGAGGGAACTGAGGCTTGGAGAGACTCCATAATTGCTCCTCAGTTCCCAGCCAGGTGCAGAGGCAGAGCCACAGGCCAGGAGAGAACAGGACAAGAAAAAAGTGACACCTCTGGGGGTAACTGCTCATAGGCCCATGGTCCTCCTATATGGGTGTTACTGTGAAGGCACCTCACACCTTCATCTTTCTTGCCTAGTCCTCCCCACTGCTCACAGTCATGCACACTGCCCAGTTCCTGCCCCATGGCCTTTGCACTCATTGTCCTCTGCCAAACAACTGCAGATATCCACACTGTACAATTCCTCTTTCTTGCAAGTCTTTGCTGAAGTCTCAAGGAGGGCCGTGTGTGGTAGCTCACACCTATAATCCAGCCCTTTGGGAGGTTGAGGCAGGATTGTTTGAACCCAGAAGTTCAACATTAGTCTGGGCAACATAATAAGACCTTGTCTCTACAAAAAAAAAAAAAATTAGCCAGGTGTGGAGGCATATGCTTGTAGTTCTAGCTACTCAGGATTCTGAGGCAGGAGGATTACCTAAGCCCAGGAAGTCAAGACTACAGAGAGCCACAGTCATGCCACTGCACTCCAGCCTGGGCAACAGAGTGAAACTCTGATTAAAAAAAAAAAAAAAAGGTTTTGAGGAGTCACCTCAGAGTTGCAATCTAGTCAGGCATGGTGGTGACTGCAGTCCTGGCTACTGTGGAGGCTAAGGTGGGAGGATCACTTGAGCCCAGGAGTTCAAGGCTGCAGTGAGCCGTGAACACACCACTGATCTCTAGCCTGGACAACAAGAGCATGACCCAGTCTCCATAATAATAATGATGATGATATTAGAATCATCCCTGCTGGTCCTTGCTATCTTCCTCTGTGGCAGTTGGCACCATCTGGCATACTATGTGTTTGGATTGTTTCTTGGGCATCTACTCATCAGAATTGGAGCTCCAGGAAGATCTGTGTTCTCTTGCCCATCACGGAACCCTGATACCTTGGCAGGTAAACACTTGAACCGAGGTTGATAGTGCCAGTGCTTCTCAAGCCCCCATTTGTTGAGGCCAGTCCCTTGAAGCAAGGTCCTTATGCTGGTAGAAGGGGAAAGGGCCCAAGGAAGCTAGTACTTTCTAGAAGAGCTTTAGATGTGCCACCAGGGAACCTGGGCCAGAAGCCTGACATGGCCTAGCCAGTCATCTGTTTGTCACCAGATGCATCTCATCCCTGAGTCCCCAACATAGGACCCCTTCTCCTGGGCTGGTAGGGAGCTCACCCCCTTCTCGTGCCCCTTCCTACATAAGCTGCTTCTGCCCCTGGGCCCTGAGATGGTCAAGCTGAGCTGTAAAGACATGGCATCAGGAGGCATGGGGCCAAGCGATGTGGAGTCAAGTCTGTGAGCAAACACAGCCTTAGGTCTCATCCTGGCAGGTCTGGGCTCCTAGCCTGCCTGCAGCCTCCCCAAGACTATGTGTTTTGGTCCCATCTGTCAAGAGATGGCATCATCCAGGCCCTTTAGCAGAGACCAGTCTCATGGGTGAGCCGGGCTGAGGTGGAAACATAAGAGGAAACGTGAGTCCAGAGAGGGAGGCATCATTCCCCAGCCTGGGCCAGAGTTCCAGCTTCCAGTCATCCATCTTTGTGACCTGGGGCTGGAGCTGGATGAGGTCCAATGGCAAGGATCCTTGTTCATCACCCGGTTGGTCCCAGGCTGTGTGGAAAGCTGGCTGCAGTGGGCAGGTCTGAAGTCTCAAATCTACCTAGGGCCAGTGGAGCGCCCGACTCACCAACCAAGTGTGGCAGGTTGCTACAGTTGGAGGCTGTATATGGAGCTCCCTCAGGCTCTGAGTGGCCCAGCCACATGGAGGCTGACATCCCCCACTGAGCCCAGGATCCAGGCCTCCCAGGGATGGTGCCCACCATGAGATGCCTGGTGTTGAGGAGTGAGAGGGGAGGGCCTCTGCAGGCCTCCAGCTTCAGCACCTGCAACAACTCCTCTCCGCACCTCTAACCTTTCCACTTTGAAATGATTTCAACTTACTAAAAGATTAAAAACAGAGAGCAAAGAATCCCAACATTTTTCACCCAGTTTTCCCAAATGTTAACACCCTACCTAACCACAGAAAAATGATTACAAGAAGTTAGCATTAAGACTGTTAAAGAAAACATTGTTCAGTGATACTTGTTAAAGCATGGTGAGGAAGACTTTGTTCAGGACCATCTCACTAGCTTATAGGGACCATAGTAATGGGGTTTTTGCAGTGGGTCTGGAGAAGACTGAGCTCCACTCCAAATATAGCATGGGCAAGTGGGGATTGACAGTCATGGAGAAGGGTGGGGTCCATTGATGGAAAATGACTAAGAGGACATAGCAGGGGTTGGAGGATCCTGACTAAATCAACTTGACAGGCTGGGGTGACCAGATGTCACCTTGGGGATGGTGGAGGATGAAGAATTTAATCAGATCTCAAAGGTGATTAGATATCAGAGGGGGTCCTTTGCTAAAACTGGAACGTACAGGGAAGTACACAGATGGGCCTAGGAGAAGGTTGAGAAGACTGACTAGAGTTTGGCCAAGCAAAACTCTTGTCTGTGCCCCCTCTTCTTCAAGGAAAGACATTCTCTTTCCTCTCAGTGGTGTAAGTCTGTTTTCTTGCTGAGCTGCCTTTTGCTCATTAAGGGCCACCAACTCTTCTGCCTAGACTTGGTAGCAGAGATCTGCAGTATGGTGAGCCGTCAAGACTTCACATACAAGAGAAAGATTCATTGCTGGAAGTAGGTGATAAACTCCATTTCTGAGTCCAGAGGGCAAACAGGCAAGATTTCTAGGTGCTGGGCTTGAAGCATCTCCAGTTGGAGTAGAGGCATCAAGTGGCAATCTCACAGGTTTGCCTGGTTTGCAGTTTGCATGTCGTGAAGGTTATGCATATGTGATCTATTGTGCGGATGTCTCTGAAGTTTCTATCAAGCCGTCCAGTTTCAGTCTGCAGGGCTTCAGGAAATTTTTTTTTTTTAGTCTGGGTCTCACTCTGTTGCCCAGGCTGGAGTGCAGTGGCACGATCACAGCCCACCAAAGCCTCGACCTCCTGGGCTCAGGCAGTCCTGCTTTAGCCTCCCTAGTAGCTGGGACTACAGGTGCATGCCGTCACACCTGACTAAATTTTCTTGGCTTTTGGCAGAGATGAGGTCTTGCTAAGGTGCCTAGGCTAGTCTCAAACTCTTGGGCTCAAGTGATCCTCCTACCTCAGCCTCCCAAAGCACTGGGATTATAGGTATGAGCCACTGTGCCCAGGATGGCAGTTTTTTTAGTGGTTCCAAGCCAGAAAGAGAAAAATTAGAGACATGAGTTAAGAGAGCTGTAGCCAGATACTGAAGGAAACTAGAATAATTCAGGATCCACCAGTTTTGTAGGTAAGTGTCAAAACCTCAAAAACAACAAATAGTGCTGGAATCTAGTAACAGGTAAACTATAGCTTTCTTCTGAAACAAATTTTTACTCTCCATAGTCACCCCCATTCCTATCAAAGATGGCAAAGTAAGACTAATTTGTTTGTAAAATAAGTTTAGTTTCATTAAACTTGGCCTAATCATTTATTTAAATGCAGCAATGATAGTAATTGCCCATATAGGTTCTCTTAATGTTTCCTTTACTGGGACTTTAACCAGGAATCTCTGATTAGATTTTTAAGGCTAGGAAGCCAAGTTAAGGCTTCACCATCAGACTTCACCTACAATATTTATAGGTTTTGGTGAATTCCTTTCTTTTTTTTTTTTTGAGTTGGAGTCTCACTCTGTCGCCCAGACTGGAGTGCAGTGGCCGCACGGCCACCGCAGCCCCAACCTGCTGGGCTCTGGCGATCCTTCCGCCTCCGCCTTCCAAGTAGCTGGAACTACAGGCGCGTGCTACCACGCCCGGCTAATTTTTTTGATTTATTGTAGAGATGAGGTCTCGTCAAGTTGCCCAGACGGGTCTTGAACCCGCGGGCTCAGGCAATCCTCTCACCTCGGCCTCCCAAAGTGCTGGAATCACAGGCTGAGCCACCAAGCCCGGCCGAATTCCTCTCTTTTTGAAGTCCCCAAGATATCCTGAGACTCCTGGGCCTGCCAGGAAGTGACATTCCTTACTCACCTGCAATGCAACCCAGTGACCCATGTATTCAAAGTACCAGGCCAGATTTTCCCAAAGGGCCTCACTGGCTCCATAAGGTCAACTGCAGTTCCTTAAAGCTGTCTGGTCACATCTGAAAATAGGACACTCCATGCACAGCCTTGGTAAAATAACCAGTGCTTCCAATTGTGTCCCGTTACTAGGAGAACAGATTTTTTTTTTTTTATTTTTTAGAGTTGGAGTCTCACTCCGTCACCCAGGCTGGTAGTCACCCCAGCATCGACCTGCTGGGCTCTGGCAATCCTTCCACCTTGGTCTTCCAAGTAGTCATAACTATAGCCACATGCTACCACACCTGGCTAAGTTTTTATTTATTGTAGAGACGAGGTCTCACCAAGTTGCCCAAACTGGTCTCGAACCCTCTGGTTCAGGCAATCCATTTGCCCCAGCCTCCCAAAGTGCTGGGATTATAGGCTAAGCCACTGAGCCTAGCCAGAGAACAGATTCTTACTGAAATTATGTAAACAAGTACATTGCCATAAAAATGAGAATATTCATGAGTAGTCTTTGAATTCTGGAAGGATCAGGTAGGGAGAAAAAGCAATTGTTTAATTATTGTTTACAAGCGTAGACTTTACAAAATTGCTATAAGCCATAGATAGCCTAAAAGGAAAAGTTTCCTCAAATCTTGAAAACAAAACATTAAAAAACTAGCAATGTTTCAAACAAAAAAAAAAAATCACAAAAAAATTATCCGTATCAGTTCATTCAGGTTCATATAATTGTTTCTTGTTTTGCTTTGATCTTGATTAGCAGTTTCATGAGCCCATTAGTGTTATTAGAGTTCTGGAAATTCTTACACAGTCCAATGAATGGTATGATCTTAAAGTTATCAGAAGTCTGTATTTCAGAGTATCTACCAGAGTCTTTTTTTCATGAACTGTCTATGAATGACAAAGACTTGAAATGGCTATGGTTAAAGATCTGATGATAATTCATTAGAATAACTACACAACTGTAAAGAAAATTGGTTATTTTTGTGGCATGACATTTTATTTCATTATTATTTAAGTTTTATATATATGTATTGTTAGAGACAGGATCTTGCTCTGTCATGCAGGATGGGGTGCTGTAGAGCAATCATGGCCCACTGTAACCTCTATCTCCTGGGCTCAAATGATCCTTCTGCTTCAGCCTCCCAAGTAGCTGGGACTATAGGCCTTCACTACCACATCTGGCTAATTTTTTTTTTGAGTCAGAGTCTCACTCTGCTGCCCAGACTGGAGTGCAGTGGCATGCTCATGGCCACCACAGCATTGACCTGCTGGACTTAGGTGATCCTTCCTCTTCAGCCTCCCAAGTAGCTGGAACTACAGGCATGAGTCATCACGCCTGGCTAATTTTTTGATTTATTGCAGATGAGATCTCACCAAGTTGCCCAGGCTAGTCTCAAACCCCTGAACTCAGGCAATCCTCTCGTCTCCACCTCCCAAAGTACTGGGATTACAGGCGTGAGTCACTGTGCCCAGCACATCTGGCTAATTAATTTTTTCATTTTTTAGAACCTCCACCCCCCCATCTGGCTAATTTAAATATTTTTTTTTGTATAGAGAGGGTTTCACTATGTCGCCCAGGCTAGTCTTGAACTCCTGGCCTCAAGCAATCCTCCCACCTCAGCCTCCCAAAGTGCTGGGATTACAGGCATAACAATACTTCAACATAATAACCCTAATTATGACTAATAACATTTTATAAGACATATCAGATTTCTAGGAATTTCATATAATTTCTAGAGCCCTCATTAATGACATATCCATCCAAATATAACTTAAAAAAGGTTTAGCATTACTTATTATTTGACAGTGCTTTCCATGTAATTTAACATATAAAATAAGCTCAATTAGTTTAATATTTCTCTTTACAAGGTGAGAGGCAAATTATTTGAGACTTTCCAGGTGTCCATTCAAAAGTCCCAAAGTTAGGTTGAGGTCAAAAAGACTTAATTTATAATTTGAGCTTGGAAAATTGTAAAAAATGTCAAAAGGCTTAAAACATTTGGTTACATAGGATTACAAGTCACGGTGAAATCATACTCTAGTGACAAAATATTTTAAAAGCAAATACAGAAAGTTACTTGGTTTTAAAACAAAACAAAAAATCCAACAAATCCTAGCCCTTAATATTGAGAAGACTCACATTTCTTAAGTAACCAAAACCTAATAAAAGACAGCATGAAGCACAATAAATTATCTTGATAAGATACAAAGTCTTTATTTCCTAGGTCAATTATTTAAACAGTAAAAAAAAAAACCTTCACATTTTCAGACAAATAATCTAAGAAAACTGTCATTTTAACAGAGAAGATCAAATTCTAGTTTTGCGTAAGTGTACTATTAATAATAAAGTTTACAAATGAATCTCAGCTAGCTTTGACCACACAAGATAATATTTACTTTCCATATCCTTTTACAACTTAAAAATAAATCTACCAGCACTTTTCCCCCCTACATTTTTTATCTTTCTCATTCTGGAACAACCAGTCTGTTAGTGTGGAATCAATCACTTCTTTAAGCCATTTTATGAGTTAACTTAGTACTACTATCTGACTGTAGAAAAATAGCACAGATATACAACATACAAAAACATAGATATATGCAAAGATTGTATATCTTTCATCCTAAAATTTTATTCAGTCAGTAAAACATAGTAATAGAAGCTCAGTGGTTTATCTCCTTATATTTTTATCTGAATATAAAAATATTCAGTATTTGTAGAGAAGTCTTTTAAAAATTTTTTTGCTCTGCTGTAATGTTACGGAGGCTCTGAACTAAATCTTGAGTGGCTGAAGGAAACATCTAGCAGCAATTTGAATGTGTCTAAAACCCACCTTAGTAGTCATAATATCAATTTGTTTGAAATAGCCATCTTTTACTCTTTTCTCTCAGGTGATTGCTTTTGGGAGCCTGCTATGGTTTGAATATTTGTCCCCTGCAAAAAATTATGTTGGAAATTTATCCTCAATTTGGCAGTATTGGGAAGTGTGGTCTTTAAGAAGTGATTGGACCATGAGGGTTCTGTCCTCATGAATGGATTAATTCAGTAATGGGTTAACAAAGTAACAGGTTATCATGGGAGGGGAACTGAAAGATTTATAAGAGGAAGAGAGACCTGAGCTAGCACATTAGCACACTCAGGCCCCTTGCCATGTGATACCTTGCACTACCTCAGGACCCTTCAGAGTTCCCACCAACAAGAAGCCTCTCACCAGATGTACCCTCTTGACCTTGGGATTATCAGCCTTCATAAATGTAAGAAATAAGTTTCTCTTCTTTACAAATTACCCAGTTTCAGGTAATCTGTTATAAGCAATAAAAAACAAAGACACAGCCCCTGAGTCCTTTGAGAGCATGTGGCCTAAAAGTTCAAGTGATTGAGGGGCTTAGTGGGAGAAGGGGGAAAAGGTCTGGTAGAGGGGACAGAGGATGGAGGTTTGAAGGGGGACATATCAAAGGAGTCAAGGAAACTGGAGGGCAAATTCATGTTAACAAGGAGGTGGGCAGAGGTAGCAGACCCTATAGTCAACTGGGGTTTGAGAAGAGGGGATTCAGGTAACAGAACTTCTCATGGGGGAAGTAGAACCCAATAGAGAAAACAGAGAGGCCTCACAGTGAACCAGAAAGAAGTTCCACCCAGGACATACCTTTCAAAAAGAAGCCGGGACTCTAACCCAGCTTCAGAGTGTGTACTCATACCTTAAAATCAAACGCTTTCCTTACTACTTTGGAAGGAAGTTTGTCTAGAGCAATCAATCAGTAAGGAGAAAAGACAAAGGCTGCAAAGTTGCACACTGAGGATTCTCGGTGAGAGGCCTAAAGTATTACAATCGTTAAGGAAGACTTCACTCAGGACCATCTCCCTAGGTTATAAGGAGCATAACAAATGGATTTTGTAGTGTGGTGGGGGTGAGGGTGAAGATTAGGCTCCACTCCGAATATAGCATGGGCAAGTGGGGACCAATAGCAGGGTGGTATCCGAGGATGAACAATTAAGAGCAAAGAGCAGGGGTAAGGGAAATTCTGGCTAAACTGACCTAACAGAATTCTTGCTGAAGACGGACTGGAGTGACTAGACATCACCTGCGGGATGGTAGAGGAACCTAATCAGTATCAAAGGTGATCAGTATCGAAGGTGGGGTGGGGGCTAAACTGGAATGTATAAGGATTGCACAGATAGGCCTAGGAGAAGGTTGAGGAGCCTAACTAGAGTTTGGCCAAGCAAAGAATCTTCTGTTAATATACTATTAACTAATTTACAGACCTCATTTGAATTTTAGCACTTGTCTCACAAATGTCCCTTTTCTGAGCCAGGATCCCATCCTGGTTATGCACCTGGTTGTCTCTCTTAATTGAAGCTGGCTCCTCAGCCCATATTTGACTTGGGTGATCTGATACTTTGGAAAGAGTTGCTGGGGAGGAGGTCTCTGTAATGGACAAAGAGGAGACAGACCTAAACTCTGGCCCAGGATTGACTTTGCTGCAGGAAAGAATTCCAGAGCAAGTCACTGAGTTGGTGAGTAAGAGTTTATCAAGGAGAAAGTACACAAAGGGAAGGGGAGTGAGGACAGGCAGTCTCAGGAGAGTTGTCCTGAGGAGAGTACACACTCCTAGGGAAGGGAGTACAGACAGCTTCAGAGTGAGAGCTGCCCCAAGGGGGTATTGGTGACTGGCTTTTCTCTCCTCTGCCTTCAGGGAGGCTGTTGGGAGGGGACAAGGGTCATGAGGGCCATGGATTTGTCTTCATTTGAACATCTGAGCTGTGTGTTCTACTTGCAATTGTCAGGTGATCAATAAGGGTGAAGGGCCTGCTTTGCTCTGCTGACTCCCACCTTAAAATACTCTAGGGCAGCCAATTCAGGTCCCACTTTGCTCTGGGAGCTTTTCTGTCCTCTCAATAAATCCTGCTTTAAAAAACAAAAAGCATTTTGAAGGTGTTTTCCAAATTTTTAGCTACTGGTTTCCTGCTTCTTGTAAGGGCAAAACAGAGGTCACATTTTCCTGTACTTACAAGGCTGCCTTGAAAGCACTAGAAGAAATTGAGGATGCCTTCACTATAGATTTGTCCACTCTGTCCTCATTTGGACTCTGTCTACTGGGCAGAAACACCCACAAGTGAACACAAGTCTGTCTCAGGAGGCCCACAGTGCATCCTCACCAGTGTTACCCTTGCTCACTTCTGCTGAGGCCTCACTGACACACAATAAACATGTGTATTTATTTATTTATTTTTGAGTTGGAGTCTCACTCCTTCACCCAGGCTGGAGTGGCAGTGGCATGCTCCCGGCCACCAAAGCCTCGACCTGCTGGGTTCAGGCGATCTTTTTGCCTCAGTCTTCCAAGTAGCTGTAACTATAGACGCACGCCACCACCCCTGGCTAGTTTTTGTTATTTACTGTAGAGATGAGGTCTCATCAACTTGCCCAGGTTGGTCTCGAACCCCCAGGCTCAGGCAATCCTCTGACCTCGGCCTCTCAAAAGTGCTGGGATTACAGGCTGAGCCACCGTGCCCGGCCATTTTTAAAAAAACTTTTTGAGAGGGAGTCTCACTGTCGCCCAAGCCGAAGTGCAGTGGCACGCTCACCAGCCACACAACCACGACCTGCTGGGCTTCGGCGATCCTTCCACCTCAGCCTTCCGAGTAGCTGGAACTACAGGCGCGCGCCACCAGACGAGGTCTTGCCAAGTTGCCCAGGCTGGTCTCGAACTCCCTAAGCTCAGGCAATCCTCTCGCCTCCGCCTCCCAAAGTGCTGGGATTACAGGCATGAGCCAAAATGCGAGTATTTAAAGCGAATGACTTGCCAAGTCTGCAGACTTGCACTTGCAGGTGACCCTGGCAGCCTTCTGAAGCCGGTGTCACCCAAATTTCCTGCACTGCAAACCTATCGTTTTCCCTCTGCAACTCTGTAGAAACAAAAAAGAAGGCAACACGCTGGTGCTCACATTGTGCCCAGTCGCCGGCGGCGAGGCTCGCTGTGCAGCGGCTGGCGCTGAGGTCGCCATGCTCTCTCCTCACCGTTGCCCCGTCTGCGGCTGCCGGCCTTCTTCTCCCGACGCGGTGTTAGCAAGCGGGCTGCGGACGCACTCGCTTTGTTCTTTTACATGATTATGCTTGACAAACTCATGCTTTGAACTGGATTCTACGTAACGCAGCGTGAGCCAGGCCTCTCCCGCACAGTCTGCACTGGAGGCGGTTCGTCTGAGGTCTGTCTCTAGCTCTTCCCGCTCCCGGGCTCCCAGCGTGCCCAGCGCTCCCGGCGTGCCCCGCACTCGCCGCGTTCCCGGCTCTCCCCGCGCTCCCGGCATGCCCCGCGTTCCCTGCTCTCCCCACGGCCGCCATCCACCGCCTGGCCAGCCCCG
>NW_007248431.1:650388-685098 GCF_000164805.1 Carlito syrichta
TGTGGACGGGCCGTGCGCGCCCGTACCCCGTGGCTCTGACACCGTTCGGGAAACCTGAAGAGTCGTCCAAGTCTTCTCCACTCGCGGATCGAGTGTCGCGTAGATTATTGGGATGTGGTTTTGTTGTAACAATGAGTGTGGTAGAAATAAACGGAACGTGGCAACCTGTTGACACCGGTACCTGTCAAGTATCCTGTACTTGGGTTGCTCGTGGTAGGAGTCTGATCTGCCGTTTTGCATGTTTGCATGTGCCTTGTTATTGCACGGCGATCCTGTCTAGGGCGGTCGACTGTTGCGGTCAACCACTGAGCCAGAACCCCCTGTGTTCTGCTGGACTGGACTCCCAGGTGTGGGAGTGGCCCGATCCCTGCTGCAGGCCGGCACTCACCAACGAGAGGGAATGGCCAGTCTGGGGTGCCCAGTGTGAGGTCCTGGAGGATGACAAAAGGAATGGATGAGGTCATACTGCCGCCGGTTGGGCGGGAGGCTGCGGCGGGAGAGGCTTGACCGAAAGACAGCATCCTCCGCGCGGGACCCTCACGGCTGCGCGGCAAGTGCTCTCAAGGAAGGGTGCTATCCACGTGTGTGGGTTTTCCCAGTGCCAGGGGTGCAGGGAGCCTGCCGTGAGCCTGCTGCTGTCTTGTCCAGTCGGCAAGGCAAGCTTTGCGCCCATATGTGTAGTCAGCTGGAGCTGCAGTGAGTCCGAAGGACAGGGAGTCCCCGGAGCTGTTTGTGGCCAGGGACAGTAGGGAGCACTTCCCAGGGGTGGTTTTATAGTCACACTGACCGCGTGGGGGAGGAGGAGACGTGATTCCGGCTCGTTTGTCCAGTCTTGGCCTCTCTTATCGAAGCTCCCTCCTTTATGATCTTACCCAGCCTCCTGACTTCAGTGCCAGCTTTCCTTGACATCTTTCACATCTCCAGCGCCAGCCTGGCATTTCTAGCTGCCTCTTTCTCATCTCCATGTGTTCCTTTGTTGCTAAGTACCCAGGTCTGAACTCAGCTCCAATTGTCACCCATGCCAGAAAGCTCCTCATGCCTTTCTAAAGTCTTTTTGACTTCTCTCTATCTCATGTCTTCGTGGAACCCTCAGGAAGCTCTGTCAGGTCATCACCTACTTCCATCATCTACTTCCAGTTACAGACCACTCACATCTCCAAGTTACCTGGTGAGCCACTAATTCTTCCCTTTGTTGTCCCTTGGTCCCCGTTCCCCACCCCCATTCACCCACCTATGGTTTTTCTGGACACAGAGTGATTCTTTAAACTGTATGATAGAATAAAACAAAGGCAGTATAGATTGAAGCCAGCTTGCCTGGGCGATGCAGCAGTTTCATCACTTCCTAGCTGTGTGACCTTGAGCCAGTGGTTTAACCTTTCTGTGCTTAGCCTTTTTCTCACAGTGCTGTGTGAGAACTGGATGAGTTAAAATGCTTCAAGCATTTAGAACAGGACCTGACTAAGGGTTGGCTGCTACTGTTGTCCTTGGATGGTGCGATGTCACTTCTTGGGCCTTCCTATTCAGTGGCCCATCTTTCTCAATCTAAGAGCCAAAGTTCTGGCAGCAGCCTGGGAGGCCTAGCCCTGATCTGCTTGCCATAACTGAGCTGGTCTACTGTCATGCCCCCTTGTCACTGCTCCAACAGGCCACACCACACTCTGCCCCAGGGCCTTTGCTTTTCCTCTCATTGTCACCTGGAACATCCCCTCCTCCTAGCCTTGCTACCTGCCTGGCTCCCTCCTCTGCCTTCAGGTAGATGCTGGCTGGGAGGCCTTCTCTGACCCTCCTTTTTACAGCTGCCTCCCTTCCCTCAACGCTTTCCTTACTTTGAGCTTGAAGGTTTCTCTGCATGAAACATGGTACATGCTTTTCTGAGTTGTTATTTGTCCATCTCCCCTGCTATAGTGTGAGCTCTGGGGCAGAGGTTATGTCTGTCTCGTCTGCAGCATCTCGGATGGTGTGTGTGCTGCATGGAAGGTGTACAGGAACACTGACTGAGTGAATGAATGGAGAAAGCTTACTGAGGAGTCGGGAACTCACCTGAGGAGTAGGTACCTCCCACTCCCCTCCCAGACCAGCTGCTGAGCTTTGGTGCTGTCCCCCGGAGCTCACTCTCCCTTCCCTTCTCAGCCTCCCTGCCACATACCTTTTTAGGGCCTCCTCCAGCACTGGCTGTCATCTTTGTTGGGTGCATCTGTGTAGGGTGCTTCTTAGCCTTTCAACATGGCAGGGGGCGTCTCTCCTGTCCCACCTCCTCACATCTTCACTTGAACTTTTCTGTCCCAGAGTCATAGATTGACTCACCAGGATCTCTGCACACTTGGCCAGCTTCTGAGGGCCTGGTCCCAATCTCACTTGTGGTCTGTGGCACTGGGCCTGCTGACCTGTCATCCCTTCTCTGGAATGGTCTGGTTGCAGGAGGCCAGCCTCTCTCTACTTGGCATTCCTGGTGCCTGCCTGGTGGCTTGTAGAACCCTCCTTTGTGCTTTTGCCACTATTCCATGGTTGCTAGCTCTGTTCTATGTCCTTGACTCTAAGCAGTTTTGATGGCACTTTTGAGGTGGTGCTGAGTTAACTTCTCATGGAGTTCAGAAATGTTAGGACATCTTAGAATTAGGGAAGAGTGGTAGCGTAGTGGCTATTGCCCTGCCAGTGCGTCCAGGCCCTGGATACCTTTTCTCTCATCCATGTAGTGCCTTCCTCGGAGTGACACCTTCCTTGGAGTAGTGGATAGTTGATACATGTGTGAACTAAACCTTAAACTGGTCTCTGATTTTCATATTGTGTTTCCTTCAAAGTATACCTACCATGCTCTGTCTCTTTACTGCACACTTAGTGTGTGCCATCTACTGTCTCCTGTCCTGTCTAGGCATCTTTGGATTGTGTGTTATGTCATGCAGCGTGGCATGCGTGTGCGTACCTGCTTCAGTGTGCATGGCATGTGCATGGGTGTGTTCTGTGCACGTTGTGGGTGTGCATGTGTGTGTGTCTGCATGTGCTTCTGCTCTGATGTGGACCTCTGTCCAGGCCTCTGGGGTTCTGGCTGCCTCCTCTGACCTGCCTTCTCTGCCTCATGTTGTCCAATTTCTCATGCCTCCTCTGTATGGAACTTCCTCAAATCACGTCCTTAACCCCCTGTCCTGTGAGCTTGGCGACTGCCTCCCAGTTGGTGTGTTCTGGCCTTTCATCTCTGGGTCATTCATGGCCCCAGAACTGTGGCCTTGGCACCACCTGTCAGAGCCTGCCTGGAAGATCCTCTATTCTCCTCGCCAGGCTCCTGCCTGGATGCTGGAATCTGGGTGTCCCTGCAGGGGAGAAGCCTTGATTGTCTTCAGTGCCCTCTTTTCTCTGCTCTCCACCTCCACTGGGTCAGAAGGTGTGGTCAGTTCAGTGACACTGTTCTTGTCATCGCCAGCCCTGTCACCAGGGCCTCCTTCACACCTTTGTTTTCTGGCCTGGAGAATTGTCCCCATGCCTCGGGTGCAATTGCTTCTGCCTGGCACAGCTGTCAGTTTCCTTTCTCAAGTAGGAACCTAAGCGTGGCACAAGAGTCACTTCACCCTCAGGGGCTCTTTTTGTCCCAGGGTGAAGCCTGGCTGTGAGTGGCACCCAGGACTCTGTGTTTTGGCTCCAGCTGTCTCCTGTGACTGCCCCCAAAACCTGGCAGGCTCCCTTCCCATCAGCCACCCACCCCTCTCCTCCACCGGGAGCAGAACTATGCCGCCACCTCTGGTGACCTCAGCACGCTGCATCACTGTCCCCGTCCACGTGCTGCCCCATGGACCCAGGAGAGCCCTGGGGCCCCTGGGTAGCAGAGCGCCTGGCCATACCTCTGAGGCCCCTAGTGCGCAGAGCTGAGCGAGGGTCTCGTGCTCACCCTCTGACTGACCCGGCTCGTGCAGGTGAGTGGATCGCTGAGCTCTGATGGCCCAAGGGAGGCCACAAGTCCTCTGTGTTTCCGAGGGTGCCTCCTGTTGCACGCTGGCTTACCTCACACGCGGAGGTGGGAAGTGCTGCGGTGAGGGTTGGTGCACACTTTATTCTTTCTGGGTCTTAGAATCATATAATTTTTGTGCTTCTGAAGGAGGAATTGGAGTGAACAGTTAATAAAATATCTAACTTTGGACTTAGAATTTAGGTTCTGAAGAAAAAAGCAAGGTTAGTTTGTTCTGATGCCTAAAAGATTCTCTTAGGCAGCTTTTTATTAAGCTCTTAACTATGCTGTTAATAGTGATTGACTTTGAACTTGATACCAGGAAAGCAGACGATTTCTGTCATTTTGTGACGACATTTTTCAAATTTCTTTGCAGGTGGAAGAAGAAAGGTGCCATTCTGGCATGAAGAGACTCGCTTGGTCGCCAGTCACTTAAGCTGAGTGCATTGTGATTTCCAATAATTGAGGCAGTGGTTCTAAAAGCTGTCTACATTAATGAAAAGAGCAATGTGGCCAGCTTGACTAAGCCGCCAGCGTGCAGCGCGGCAGGACGCGCCCGGGTCTCATCGGACTGTGCATGTTAGCTGTGTAGATTTATGTGAGGGCTATAAAACTCTGGTCTTTTAAACTAGTCGTAAGTGCTTTTAATATGGAGACAGATGAGAGCCCCTCTCCGCTCCCGCGTGGGCCCGCAGCAGAAGCGGTGATGGAGAGCCGAGCTCGCGCCTTCCACGCGCTGCCCCGTGAGCAGTCTCCACCACCTCCCCTGCAAACGTCCAGTGGTGCAGAGGTAATGGACGTTGGCTCTGGTGGTGATGGACAGTCCGAACCCCCTGCCGAGGACCCCTTCAACTTCTACGGAGCTTCTCTTCTCTCCAAAGGATCCTTCTCTAAGGGCCGCCTCCTCATAGACCCGAACTGTAGTGGCCACAGCCCGCGCACCGCCCGGCACGCACCTGCGGTCCGGAAGTTCTCCCCTGACCTTAAATTGCTTAAGGATGTAAAGATTAGTGTGAGCTTTTCTGAGAGCTGCAGGAGTAAGGACAGGAAGGTGCTGTACACGGGAGTGGAGCGCGACGCGCGGGCGGAGTGCAGTCTGCTCCTTAGCCCTGTCAGTGGGGACGTGCATGCTTGTCCCTTTGGCGGGAGTGTTGGTAATGGGGTAGGCATAGGGAGTGAGGGCGCTGATAAGAAGGATGAGGAGAATGAGCTGGATCAGGAAAAGAGAGTGGAGTACGCAGTGCTCGATGAGTTAGAAGATTTTACTGACAATTTGGAGCTAGATGAAGAAGGCGCAGGCGGGTTCACGGCTAAAGCGATCGTTCAGAGAGACAGAGTGGATGAAGAGGCCCTGAATTTCTCCTATGAGGTATGTTGGCGACGCTCCTTTGGAGGGTCTTAGCAAAACCCCAATTGGGAATTGCAGCGTCTTTGGAAAGCAGAGAAATTTAAAAAGCCAAACCAAAACCCCCTGTGAGTTGGAGTAATGTTAATCTGGAGAAAAGAAAGATGTCAGGAGTCCAGATTTTTTAAGTCTCATAATGAGAAGTTTGGCTGGTGAGTCAGCCTCATACCATCTATCCAGCCTTAGTCAGCAGGTGATGCTGAGATGCACTCCTTGGTGGTATGTGACCCTGGACCAGGCATGTTGGTGTTGGCTGGTGGCTTCATCTCATTTGTTTTTCAGATGTTTATGCGCCCTAAAGGCCATGTAGGCCCCCTGTGAGCGCCTTCTCTCTGTGTCTGTTCTCACAAACACTGCCAAGCTCACCCGGTGCAGGAGCGCGGGTGTCACAGGCTGTGGGGTCTGAACAGCATGTTTTGCAGGATGATTTTGACAATGATGTGGATGCACTGCTGGAAGAAGGCCTCTGTGCTCCCAAAAAGAGGCGAACAGAGGAGAAATATGGAGGAGATAGTGACCATCCATCTGAAGGAGAGACGAGTGTGCAGCCCATGATGACCAAGATTAAGACAGTGCTCAAAAGTATGTTGGTGGGCAGGAGTGATGAGGGGCCAGGGTGGCAGAAGGGTGGTTGCTTCCTGGGCAGAAGTGGTGCCTGGTGACGGGCTTAGGGGAGGCAGGTGATGAGGACAGGACAGTTGTGTCTGAGAAGGGAAACAGACAGGATGCAAGGATGCCCCTGACACATGGTCCAGGTGCAGATCCTGGTGAGTACTGTGGAGACCACAGAGTGGTAGGTGCAGAGGAATGGGGAGGGACTTCTGAGGCAGTCAGGAGTAGGCCTCAAGGAGGGGGCATCAGCATATACCAGGAGCCAAGACCAGTGGCCAGAGGTGGATTCTCAGTGAGGTGACTAGGTGTGGTCACAATCCAGGTTCTGGTTCTACACCAAGTATCACAGGAAGCCAGCAGAAGCTGTCAGGTATTATCCAATGCTTGTTTAAAAGCATGGCTCCTGGACTGCGGCTTGGCACATGAACTCCAGGTGGGCAGGTGTAGGTGGTGAGACTTGGATTTGGATTTGGGGACGGTTGGAAGAGCAGTGAGGAGGCGCCTAGAGTTGTGCCGTGAGGCCTGTTGTCGATGCTTTGTTATCAGTGCAGTGCAGGTATGGAAGGAGTCAGGGTTGGTGGCCTGGAGCACCTGTGAGCATCCTGGTAGGTAGAG
Organism: Carlito syrichta; assembly: GCF_000164805.1. Classification (NCBI taxonomy): domain Eukaryota; kingdom Metazoa; phylum Chordata; class Mammalia; order Primates; family Tarsiidae; genus Carlito; species Carlito syrichta. The sequence continues at coordinate 656,955 of NW_007248431.1, forward strand.
ATGTCAGGCTCAGTGGAGAAGCTGAAGGAACTGGGTACACAGGTGAGTCCCTAGGCTGTGACCAGGATGCAGAACGTAGCCAGGTGCGACTAGGAGGAAAGTGAGGGGCAGGTGGCATGCAGGTGGCACGCGGCTGCCCATGTGGCAATTCCCAGCAGTTAGGTTCTCTCAAGGGCAGTTGAGTTGCAGACAGGTGGACCTGGGCTGTAACACTTGGGAGTTTGCCTCTGGAGGCTGGCCTGGTACTTTTCTGGTCTCAGCGGTTTGCTCTGAGCAGGTGAACCTGTGTTCATCCCTTGCAGCTCACAGGCCAGCAGGCCTGGCCTGCCCACCTGGATGCTCACAGATGATGGCCAGGCTGACTTTGTGACCATCACTGTCATGGAGGAGCAGCTTGGGTGGACTATGCCCCATCTTGTGCTTGGCTTTGTATTCTCTTGGCTTCTTCTCCTGACTGAACCTAAAGCTGGTGTGAGGCAACTCCCTCTTGGACCAAGCCCATGGGAGTGCTTTGTGGTATGCGTGCACCCCTGACCTGGAACACTCCCTCTCTGGGGTTAACACCTGATAAGAGACCAGGGTGTAGCTGTCAGGCCTGGAGTGAGGGCCCTAGCCCTGAGAATCACCGGCACCTTTTCCTCAGGTGTATTTTTTAGATTTCACTTATTTTTTCCCCTTTTGTTTCTAAATTTTAAATTGTCCCCAATACCTGTAAGAAAATTAAGTTTTAGGCTGGGCATGATGCTCATACCTGTAATCCCAGCACTTTGAGAGACCAAGGCAGGAAGATTGCTGAGGCCAAGGAATTTTATGACCAGCCTGGGCAGCATAACAAGACCCGCTCTCTACAAAAAAAAAAAAAAGAAGAAAAAGAAAATTAGCTGGACATGGTGGTGCATGTCTGTAGTCCTAGCTGTTTGAGAGGCTGAGGCAAGAGGATTACTTGAGTCTAGGAGTTTGAGACTCCATGAGCTATGATCATGCCATTGCACTCCAGCTTGAGCAGCAGAGCCAGACCCTCTCTTTAAAAAAAAAAAAAAAAAATTTTAGGCTAAATCTTTACCTAATGTTCTTTCCAGTAATCTGGTCTGTCAGTGGTAGGTGTCAAGTAGATATTATGTCTGAAGCCTCTTCTTCACAACTGCCTTTAAAGCAAGGAAGGGGTTAGAAGTGGTGTCTTAAAACTAATTTAGAGTTGGGCAACCACCTTGAGTACCCTCCCACTGTGAGAGCTTTTCTGTCCTCAATAAATCCTTCTTAAAAATAAAACTGGGCTGGGCTTGGTGGCTCAGCCTGTAATCCCAGCACTTTGGGAGGCCGAGGTGAGTAGATTGCCTGAGCCCGTGGGTTCGAGACCCACCTGGGCAACTTGACGAGACCTCATCTCTACAATAAATCAAAAATAAGCCAGGCGTGCTAGTGTGCACCTGTAGTTCCAGCTCCGAGCACCGGACCCCAGCAGGTCGAGGCTGCAGTGGCCGGGAGCAGCCACTGCACTCCAGTCTGGGTGACAGAGTGAGACTCCAACTAAAAAAAAAAACTGATTTAGAATTAACTTGAAGCAATGTTTTGTGTGCTGGTGAGCGTATACTCAGTTATAGTAGAGACTTGTCACCTGGTTGCCAGAAGCAGTGGCTGACAGACATGCAGTTTGTTAGCACAGCCTGCCCAGCCCATGGAGTGCCTGTGGCCACGGGCAGGCAGTACAAGAGGAATCCCATGTCCACAGTGCTCTCCTGTGTGGAGGCCTGAGCCGCAGCCGGGACTTGTGTCTTGAACAACCCTGTTTCGTGCTCCTTCTCGTGCTGATTTGCTGTCCTAGGTCCTGGGGGTTTAGCAGTGAGCAAGTCAGTTCTAAGTGCTTTTAAAGTGACTGCAGGGTATTTTCATCTTTGCAGGTCGTGGCCGCCCCCCTACAGAACCGCTACCTGATGGGTGGATCATGACATTCCATAATTCCGGAGTCCCCGTGTACCTCCACAGAGAGTCTCGGGTGGTCACCTGGTCCAGGCCGTACTTCTTGGGAACGGGAAGCATACGGGTAGGGGAGGCCTCAGTCGTGACTTTAGGCTTGTAAGTTCTTAGACCGAAATGTGTATGTCTGCCCATATGGCACCATAGCCAAACAGAGGCCGATGGAAAGCAACAGATTTTTAGACTTTCAGGGGTGTCCTTGTAATTTGTGCTGAAATTTCACTTTCTACAGAAACACGACCCTCCTCTGAGTAGCATCCCTTGTCTGCATTATAAGAAAATGAAGGATAATGAGGAACGGGAGCAAAGCAGCGAGCTCACCCCCAGTGGGGAAGTGTCCCCTGTGAAGCCCTTGAGCCGATCTGCAGAGTTGGAGTTCCCCTTAGATGAGCCTGACTCCATGGGTGCTGACTCGGGCCCCCCGGATGAGAAGGACCCCCTAGGGGCTGAGGCAGCCCCGGGGGCCCTGGGACAGGTGAAGGCCAAAGTTGAGGTGTGCAAAGATGAATCAGTCGGTAAGTGTTCTGAAGGAGTTCAGGACCTGTCTGCAGGAGTGCTTCTGCACCCATGCCCTCCCCAGGACTCATTTTCCTGCTGAAGGCCATCATCCCTTGTTCCTAGTTGTGTCAGTGAGGGGGGAGCTGTGCGTGGTCATGCTCATGAGCTGGGAAGCTCTTTCTGCTCTTAAGAGAACCTGCCCGGGTGCAGCACCCAGGCCCATACACCACTCAGCAGGGCCTGCGCAGCTGGGGCTGCTGGGAAGCTTGCTACCAGCTCTCCCCACTAGCCTTTGCTAGCTTGCACGGTCTCTCCTGAAGTCCTGCTCATGGGGCATTGCTTTGGTTTGTCCTGATGAGCCTAGAATGAGCCTCTTTAACCCTTGAACTCAGTATTGGGAAACCGGCCCTGTTCTTTGGATAGTTCCCTCTATAGTCCCACAGGTGCTATTTGGATGTGTGCTTGTGGTTCTCACTCTCTCTTCCATGTCCCCTCGCTTTGTTCTACTGTTCCGATCTAGTTCTCTCTCGATGGGGCAGAGCTCTTTCAGCCTACCTGCTGTATCGCTTTCCAAGAGCACTTTTTGCTTTCTGGGTTTCTGGTCGTTTGTCCATTGCTGCCAGCCTAGCTCATAACTCTGGAGTGTGGGATACCCTAGAACTGTGTGAGTCAGGTGCTCTTGCTGAGGTTTGGGGATGGGATGTGACAAGTGCAAAGGCCTCCAGGCCCAGGTGTGCTACTGAGTGCAGAGGTGGCCAGGGTGGCCAGAGGGAAGAGCACTGTGGTCAGAGGGGTGCCAGGTAGCTAGAACACATGGAACTGAGCTGTTGCTGACAGCTGGACACTGCTTTGATACAGAGAGAAGGTCCAGAGGGCCATCTGATGTTTTTTTAAAGCTTCCTTTTTTCCTCTTCATTTATATATTCTTGTTCTTTCCCCAAATAAAGTAAAAGAGCATCTCTGAAATGTGTCCAGAAGGGACCTGCCAGAATAATTTGAGTTGACAGAGTGAGGGGTCTGTCTTTGCTTTTCCTGCCTTTTGAAAGGGACGGGGAGAGGGAAATGGGTGTTACATGGCCTGGGCTGTCCCATGCACTGGACTGTGGGAACTTGACTCCTAGATTGAAAGTTGAGTGATTTGGTTCTCTTCTCACTCTTGGACAGACCTTGAGGAATTTCGGAATTACCTGGAGAAGCGTTTTGACTTTGAGCAAGTTACAGTGAAAAAGTTCAGGACATGGGCCGAGCGGCGGCAGTTCAACCGGGAGATGAAACGGAAACAGGCTGAGTCTGAGAGGCCCATCCTGCCAGCCAATCAGAAGCTCATCACTTTATCTGTGCAGGATGCACCCACCAAGAAAGGTGAGCTGGGCTTCTACATGTTCTTGTTTGCAAATTGGTTGTGCTGTTAGTTCTAATTTGATGTGTTTGGATCATATGTTCTGTGAGTTGCATTTCATTCAAAGCTTTTATTTATCCTACAAATGCAGCAGTTGGGCTAACACTATGGGGGTGGCAGAGCCCTTAATTAGTGACTCACTAATGGGGGACACTGCCAGGCTACTAGGGTGCTGCTTGCAGCAGCACCTCACGCAATTATTGAGATAGTCTTTTTTGTCACAGAGTTTGTCATTAACCCCAACGGGAAGTCTGAGGTCTGCATCCTGCACGAGTACATGCAGCGCGTCCTCAAGGTCCGCCCCGTTTATAATTTCTTTGAATGTGGTAAGTTTGACCTTCCCCATTTCATTCAGGACTGGGAAGGGGGAGCTGATGCTTGCTCTACTCTACAGGGATAAAATGAAGGGAAGGGCAGAGAGAAGCAGATAGGGGGAATGGCTCTGTTTCCCCTACAGTCTGTGTCCTTCCCCTCCCCCCCATTCCCACCCCATCTGTCTTGCTAGCTCCTGACTCCTTGTTATCACGGACAGGTCTTAGGGAGAAGGCTTCCCTGCTATGCATTGGGTCCTTTCTCTGGTCTCCTGCACCCAGGGACTGAAGGGTCTTTGGCCTACACTTTCTGCTGGCTCTGTCCTATGGGCATCCTCATCACATGTTTGTGGAGACCAATGTGTCTTCACTTTGGAAGCTGAAGCCTGGGGATCACTCACCCTTTGGTTTGTTGCTTCTCTGGCAGACCACATCTTGTGCTTCCCCACCTGATAGTCCTATGTCTGTCTTCCATAGACCTTGATCCCTGTCCTGGCAGCTCAGTCCCCAGGCTCCTGCTTCCCCGGGGCTCACCATTTCACCATCACCATGTCCCTTGATGTTCCTGACTGTGCCCTCTGCCACTGATTGCTGTGGTCCTATCTCCAGCCTCAGGGAACCTCCAAGTCTCTGCAGTCGAGCAAAGACGTGCTCTTTGCCAGGGAAGCCATTGAGTGCTCTTTGGCTGTCACTGTGGGCAGACTGTGTGTGCATGCACTCTTGTCTTGGCAAGTATGTTTTAAAACAAGTAATTTTAATTTTAAGAGAACCCAAGTGAGCCTTTTGGTGCCTCGGTGACCATTGATGGTGTGACTTATGGATCTGGAACTGCAAGCAGCAAAAAACTTGCGAAGAATAAAGCTGGTAATGTGCTTGCCTGGGTGTCACAGGGATCGCTGACTTGTTTAGGGAGGGACTGAGCCATGGTGGCAGGTGGGGGGGGTAACAGGTGGGATATGTTCGTTTTACTGACATCATTATCTACCTTTATTCTTAAAATTATATGCTCCTGGGAAAGAACTCAAATAGAGTAAAATGTGAGACTTCACGGTAGAGGGCCCATCTCCACTGAGTGCAGCTGGCTAGTATGTCCTTCCCTTGTTCTGGCCTCACAAACATTTGGGGCTGAGCTGTAGTCATCCATGTGGGCCATGCTGGGCACATGCTATAATACAGATTTGTTTTTAACAAAATGTGGGCATTTGAGGAGAGAGGAGGGGTGGGTCTGCATGCCATCAGCATCTCCTGGAGTGGTTTGACATTGATGAAGACTGTTTTCTGAGTCCTTCAGACTCCATATTTGGAACTCACCACTCACTGCACATAGCAGAGTGCATCTCCAGGAAGGCTTGTGTTTTCTGGCTAAAGCCCACTGCTCCCGTGTCCTTGCTGTTCACTACCATGCCCAGCACTAGTAATTGTTAGCATTCTTTCACAGAAAGCCTTGTGCCCCAGCATTGGGGTTGTCTGACCTCTTCTAAGGAGTGAGCCACATTGCGGGGTGGTGTTGAGTACCTTGGCCCTTGCACCCACAGGTCAATTCTTGAGGTTTCTGCCATTTTCATGTGTCTTCTAGAGCAGGTCTTGACAAAGCAAGAAGTGTGTCAGTTTCATTCCAGTCTCAGCAGTTCTTGGGGACAGGGAAATGTTTGCTCATGGGACTTGGTGTTCGTTTCTTTTGATGATGAATGCTGAGGACAATTGGGAGCCTTTGTACTATAGTTACTGTCTGTCCTTCCTTCTGTGCAGCTGTCCTGGTTATGTACACTGTGCCTGAGATCACCAGGAGGGTCTGCTTTCCATATCAGAGACAGTCTGCTTAACAGATCTTTTCAGCTCAAACTGGGCATAACTGAGGTCTTGAGTAGACAGTGTATGCACAGTAGGGCCTGGTGTGGAGTGGAACTGCTCTGGGGTGTGGCCTTGTGCTCGTCCCTCTGTGGGGTCACTACTCTTCCCCACATGCTGGAATCCCCTCCATAGCCCTGACTCTGGCTGCCCTCTAGATATCTTTGCTTAGAAGTCTTGCCAGCACCCACAGCTCCACAGGGGCAGGTTGTGCCCTCTGGCCTTTGTACCTACCCCCTTCCAGTGGCCATCCCTGTGCTCTGCCCTGTAGATGCTCCCTCTAGAGTGTCCCCCTAAGTCTGACACATTTCCCTGCCCACAGCAGCCACGGCTACTGCTGCCTGGTCTGGATGCTACTGTAGCCTGCTCTCAGGCTTCCCTGCTCTGTCTAGGGCTCCCTGAGCTGTATTCTCACACACTGCTAAAGTGATCCCCTAAAACACAGTTCTGAACTCCTCCCTGCCTGTTCCCAGGACCTTAGGGTGGGAACACATGCTTAGTGTGGCTTGTGAGGTGTCCTACAACCTGCTCCACTGTCTCCTTGCCTCAGGATGGGGTTTTCCTTCTGTCATCTCCTGACCCTGCCTCTGAAATGCTGCTACTCCTCAGGGACTTTGCTCATTACTGAGCCATGTGGGATGGGATCCCATCCACTATGGGAAGAGGGCAATACCTAAGCCTTACCTACAGGCTCTTGTTTTTTACAGCCCGGGCTACACTGGAAATCCTCATCCCTGACTTCGTTAAACAGACCTCTGAGGAGAAGCCCAAAGACAGTGAGGAACTTGAGGTGAGTGTTGTAGTCCTACCTTGCTGGGAGCTGTGACTACAGTGTGGCCACTGGGCTTTTGGCACAAGCTGGGACTGTCCACGGACCTTTCCCATGCTCTTTTCCATGCCCTGTGCCAAGGATTTAGTCATCAGCCTCCAGATTCTTCTGTCTGTTTGCATTTCATAAAAGGGGAAATTTGCCTGTTTTTATGCAGGCAGAGAGAAAAATGTCCTTTTTGTTGGGAATTTTTGTCCCTTAGGTTTTGCAGCAGAGTGTATACTATGAATATCGGTTCATGATGGGAATGAACCTGTGGGGCAGAGTCTATACAATTTAAGTTGTTCTTTATACAGTTGTCTCTTGAACAATGTGGAAATTTGAGGTGGTAACGCCATGTAGTCAAAAATCCACATATCACTTTAGATTCCCTCAAATTCTAACTACTAATAGCCGACTGTTGACAAAAAAGCCTTACTGATAGCTTAAACAGTTGGTTAACATATATTGTGTATGCTGACATATTATATACTGTATTCTTATAATAATGTAAACTAGAGAAAATGTTATATTATTCATAAAGTGGAAGCAAATCATCATAAAGGCCTTCATCCTTGTCGTCTTCATGCTGAGGAGGAGGAGGAAGAGGAGGAATTGATCTTGTCTTAGGGTACCAGAGGGGGAAGAAAATCTGTGTGTAAATGGACCCAAAAAGTTCAAACCCATGTTGTTCAAGAGTCAACTGTATGAAGAACCATTTAAAGCCAGTTGTAAACCTTGTTGGTTAAATGGTTATTTATTCTGAAGACTGTCTTCTAGTATATAATAGCTTTATTGAGATTTACTTACCATGAAATTTGACTTTTTAAACTATTCCCTCCAGTGGATTTGTGTATATTTAGAGTTGTGAAACCATCACAACTATCTAATTTTAGAATATTTCATTAACCATGAAATAAAATCCATACCCATTAGCAATCTATCCCAGTTCTCCCTCATCCCTGGAAACCCCTGATCTGCTTTTTGTCTCTCTATATTTTGATTCTGGACATTTCATTTAAATAGAAGCATACAGTATTCCTTTGTGACTAGCCTTCCTCAGTGTGCTGTGTTTCTTGTGGGGTTTTTTTTCCAGATTGAGGAAGTTTCTTTCTATTCCTGGTTTGCTGAGAGTTTTTATCTGGAATGAATGTTGGATTTTGTCAAATGCTTTTTCTCCTTCTGTTGAGATGATCATGAGTTTTAATCTTTTATTAATATTGTGTATGATACTGATTTTTGAACCTTAAACTAACCTTGCTTTCCTGGGATAAATCCCACTTGGTCATGGCATATAATCATTTTTATACATTGCTGGATTTGTTTTGTTAGTATTTTGTTAAGGATTTTCACACCTGTAATTTTAAGGTATATTGCTTTTTTTTCATGTGATATTGGGGTAATATTGGCCTCATAAAATGGGTTTAAACGTGCTCCTTCCTCTTCTGTTCTGTAGAATAGTTTGTGAAGGATTGGTGTTCATCTTTAAAATATTTGATAGAATTCACCCAGAGAAACCATGTGGGCCCAGGCTTTACTTTGTCTGAAGTTATTTAGTTACTAATTCAGTCTTACTTGCTACAAGTCTATTTAGGTTTTCTATTTCTTCTTGAGCTAGTTTTAGTAGTTTTTTTTTTTTTTTGAGTTGGAGTTTCATTCCATCGCCCAGACTGGAGTGCAGTGGCCGCTCCCGACCACCGCAGCTTCGACCCACTGGGCTCTGGCGATCCTTCCACCTCAGCCTTCCGAGTAGCCGGAATTACAGGCACGCGCTACCATGCCCGGCTGATTTTTGATTTATTGTAGAGATGAGGTCTCGCTGCCCAGGCGGGTCTCAAACCTGCGGGCTCAGGCAATCCACTCACCTCAGCCTCCCAAAGGTGCGGGATTACAGGCTGAGCCACCGAGCCTGGCTAGTTTTAGTAGTTTTTGTCTTTCTAGGAATTTTTCTGTTTGCTCTAGATTATCTAATTCATTAGAGTATATCTGTTCATAGTATTCCCTTATGACCTTTTTTTATTTCTGTAAAATTGTGATGGTCTCTGCTTTTCTGATTTTAGTAATTTGAGTCTTTTTTTTTTCTTGGTCATTCTAACTAAAGTATTACCATTGATCTTTTCAAAGATCCAGCTTCTATGGATTCGAGTTACTGCATCCTTTTCTTTCAGCCTGAAGGCCCATTAGTATTTCTTGTAGGGCAGGTCTATAAGCAGTGAGTTCTCTCAGTTTTTATTTATCTAGAAAATAATTAATTTCTCCTTCAATTTTGAAGCATAATTTTACTGGATAAAGAATTTTTGGTGGACAGTCTTTTTCTTGAGAGTGAGGGTATGTCATCCCATTGTCTACTGACCTTCCTGGTTCGTAATGAGAAATTTGTTGTTAATCTTGCTGATACTTATGTGTGCTGAGTTACTTCTCTTGCTGCTTTCAAGATTCTGTCTTTGGCCTTCAACAGAGGTGTGTAGGTGTAGATTTCTTTGAGTTAACTCTTGTCAGAGTTTGACTTTAATGTCTTTCATCATACTTGGGAAATTTCAGCCATTGTTTCCTCAAATATTCTTTTTTTTTTCCAGTCAGAGTCTCACTGTGTTGCCCAGGTTGGAGTGCAGTGGCACACTCACGGCCACTGCAGCCTCAACTTGCTGGGCTCAGGTGATCCCTCTGCCTCAAATACTCTTTTGGCCCTTTTATTTCTCTCCTCTTTCTGGTACTCCCATTAATGTAAGTTGTTATGCTTAATGATATCCCACAGGTCTCTGAGCCTCTATCCCACAGGTCTCTGAGCCTCTGTTGTTTTTTTCTTCATTCTTCATTTCTGTTCATCAGAGTGGATAATGTCAATTATCCTATCTTCAAGTTTGCTGATCTTTCTTCTCTGCCTGCTCATATCTACTAGTGAACCCCTCTAGTGAGTATTTCATAATGTCTATTTCTGCTGATAGTCTCTATTTGGTGACATGTTATACTTCAGTTCTTTAGACATGGCTTGTTTTAGTTCTTTGGGCATGTTTATTTTAGGAAATTTAAAACTTTTATCTGGTAAGTCCAACTTCCTCAGAAAGAGTTTGTGTTACTTGCTTTCCCCCCATGTGTGGGCTATCTTTATTGTGAACTGGACATTTAAAATAATATGTGGTGCTTGCTTCAGCAGCACATGTACTAAAATTGAAACAATACAGGAAAGATTGTGGCCCCTGTGCAAGGATGACACACAAATTTGTGAATCATTCCATTAAAGGAAGGGGAGAGAGAAAAAAAATGTGGTGACTCTGGATATCAGATGACCTCAAACTTCTCAAAGTTGATTGTTTTTGCTATTTGTTGTTATTTTGTTTATTTTGTTTAGTGACTCTATCAGTTTACTAGGGCTGCTGTGACCAAGTATCACAAATTGGGTGACTTAAACAACAGAGTTTTATTGTGATAGTTCTGGAGGCTAGAAGTCCAATACCAAGGTATTAGAAGAGCTGGTTCCTTCTGAGGGCTGTGAGGGAAAGTGTTTCTCTCTGGTTTAGGGATAGCAGTCTTCGTGTTTATGCCTTCCTCCCTGCATGCATGTTTGTCTCCAAATTTCCCCTTTGTATTAGGACACCAGTCTTCCTGGGTTATGGCCCACCCTAGTGACCTCATTTTAACTTGATTACCTCTGTATGTCTCCAAACAGTCATATTCTGAGGTACTAGGGGGTTAGTATTTCAGCATGTGATTGTTGGGGTGACATAATTTAACCCGTAATAGTGAGTTTCCTAGACTAATTTTGTGAAGTCTGTATTCTTTGTAATATAAGGCAAAAGAAGTCACTGTTCCTTTAGCTAAGTAGTCACTTGATTGAACAGGGATTTTCTTAAATTCTCTGAACCAAGAAGCCTCCTGGCCTGTGCCGAGGGGCTCTAGGCCTGTGGGCCTGTGGGCTCACCTGTAGAACTCCAGTGCTGACAGCTGCCCTCCTACACAGAGCCTGCAGGTCACCCAAGGGAGAGGGCAGGGCTTTCGGGGCTTTTTTGGGCATGCATACAGCCACTCCTCGTGTCTGCTGGAACTTTTCAGAGTCTCCTGTGGACATCTTCTCTGGCATTTCATTCTCATGTGTTTAGCCAGCCTTTTGTGTGCCCATCTGGCATCATAGCTGCAGTGTGAAATGGATGCTCAGGACCTGGGTGGGCTCTGTTCACTGGGTTAGCTCTGAGTGAGGTCAGTATGGACAAGTCCTGCCAGAAGGCTTTCCAGAGGGTGATTGGATGGGTCCCATAGTGACTGTTACCTGAGCTGGGGTCTCGGGATCTGTTCTGCCCTCTTCAGTGGTTCCCACAGAGTTAGGGAGAGCATAGGAATAGGGCAGGTTACAGTGCCATAAGATGTCTTGTTCTTACCAAGAGTCCCTGGCTTCTTTTGAATAAACGCTCCTCAGATTGTTGAAAGCCTTTATTTAATTTCCAGGGTTCTAAAAAAGTTGATTGTGACGACTTTTGTTAGTGTTCTTGTTGCTTTTATGAAGAAGCAGATTTTAGAAGTCCTTATTTCACCATTCCAACAGCATTTAGGATGAATTTTTAAAGTTTTCTAATCTTTGTGGACTGATTCTTGTTAGGTTGGTAAGCTGAGCTGGTGCTGTGGGTATGCAAAGAATTGTACAGAATTTAGATTAGAAAAGAAAGTGTATTTAGAAAGTAGATTGGAAACGAGTGTATTCACTTCTCAAGTGAAAGAAGGGACCAGATGCTTAAAGGAAATGGCGAGGAATGCTTGAGAATGAGGGGTTTTTAAAGGCTTTCCTTTAAGGGACCAAGGAACTGGAGTTGTTTAATTTACAAAGAGCGTTCCTGTGGAACGTGGGTGTGAGGGGGTTGTCGTTGTCATGGTAATTAACTGTTTAGTATTGCAGCAGCCTGAGTTTTAGGTAATTGATCATGTAGACCGGGAAATGGGGCCAAGGTTTGTAAAACAAAGTCTTAAGACACAAACGTTAATTTTTGAATGTCCTTGAATTTAGGGAACCAAAAGTTACTTAGCTGGGAGTGTATTGTTTATGGGTGAGATAGCAGGAGGGCTGGGGTAGAAAAACATTCTTGAAAGATTGCTGGAGAGCTGGAGCCATCATGACCATCTATTTCTTTCATCTTGGAGACCAGGTGGTTTGTCATGTAAACAGGAGGACTGGGTTGATAGCTAGAAACACATCCTTGGAGCAAAGATGTTAATTATAAAAATCTTGGTGCCAGTTACTGAAGGTAGGTTACAGCTTTACCTATCAGTGACCTTAGAGGAGTTAATCAAGCTTACCTCAGAGCAAGAGAGTTAACACAGCCTATTAGAGAATAAGACATTATTCACTACAATAAGATAAAAGTATGAGCCAGTGCCAAGCCACCTGTCCAAAATGGTCAGGGAAACTCCATTTTGGTTTTTGTCCTTTTGATACTATTATAAAATGCGGTTAAGTGTCCTCGGCAGTGTATTATTGCTCTCAAGTTTGTAAATGTTTTCTGTGCCTTACATAACATATTTTGTTGTGGATGGCCACAAACTGGCCTCACTTGGACCAGGCACGATCTCCAAACACTGGCTTCTCTAGGAAAAGTCACATTTCAGTTCTTTTTCCGAGTGACCCAATTGTGGGTAGGAGGGTTCTCAGGGAGGCCTCCAAGGTCTTCTGGAGAGCCACTTGCATGGACTCCCACCCATAGCCTGTCAGGATCTTAGACTGGACTGTCACAGATGATCGGACCTGGGCTGTGCAGGTCTCACACCACTGTCTTTCATGAGTAATAGTCCTGCCTGTCTTTTGATATGGGATGGGAGAATGTGTGTGAGTGACTGTGGGTTCTGGCGCCAGGAGGTGGCACAGCTAGGGGTTTAGTTCTCAAGCTATGAGAAGCTTTCCAGAAACCACATGGGAAAGCTGCCTGAGAAGGAGGACATTCCCCAGATGAAGAGCATGGGGTCAGGGTGCTATGTGGTGGTATTAGCTGGGCTCAGAATTCCCTGCTAGACTTTGCCTGTGGGACTTTCCACACTATTCCTCCAACCCTTTGAGGCCACCGGAGTGTCCAGCAGTTTAGTGTTCACGCTGTTTACCTGGAGTTAGTGTCAGACCTCACATGGTAAAGACCCAGTCCCACAAGACTGCCCCCACTTCAGATGCTAGCTGTAAATGCTCCCCCACCCTTCTGCCTGGCATATCACACATTCATAGCTTCCCACTACTACTACTACTCATGAATTTGCTAGAAGGACTCAGAGAATTCAAGAAAACATTTTACTTATACTTGTTTATAATAAATGGCTGAAAGGTCCCACCTATTAATTGTACATTTGATCTTGCTTCCCTCCCCCTCACCTGGAGCCACTTATTTGTATAGCTTAGTTGTGGGGTTATTTTGAATGGAAACTCCTCAGGGTTTCAGGAGCTGTGTGTTGGGAATTAGAGTCAAAGACTGGGTACATTTATTATTACACTTGAGGATTAAACTCTGACTTCTTTCTTTTTTTTTGTTGAAGTTTTCAAGCAAACTTTATTTAGAAAGTAAATGAGAGAGAGAGAAAGGGAAAGAGAAGATTCACCTCCCCAAGGTGGGGGAGGGAGCCAAGGCTAAGGAAACCGACTTTTTTCCTTTATCTTGCCAAATTCCTAATTAAGGGAACCTGGGGAGACAGGTTTTTTATTTAATTTTAATTTTTTTTAAATTAACATTTCATATATAATGTGGTTTATTTTCCAGTCTGACTTTGGCATACCATCACATAGCAGATAAAAAAAATTAAAGTATTTTATGATCCTGTAAAGCCGTCTCTTGGGAACTCTCAGAGTTCCAGGTACCTTTTAAAATACTTACCTATTCTCTATGAAGTGTGCCACCTATGAGGCTTCTTCTTCATATTTAGAAACTTGAAATTTTTCTGACTTCTTATCTCAACAGGACATCTCTACTACTGATTTCAAGATTCTGTAGATAAGAGCCTGACTCTTGCTACTCTTGCCTATAACCTGCAAGCCCCTCCTCCCTAGATGTCCCACCTTCCTGAGCCGATCCAATGTCAGTCTCACATGTATTCGTTTATGGTTTTTCTAGAGCTTATGTCCTCCTAAAATATATGTAATCAAGCTGCAAATCAGCCACAGCAGGTACATGTTCTCAGGACCTCCTGGGGATGGGTGTCGTGTGCCTACATTAATTCACATTTGGTTCAGAATAAACCATCATAAATATTTTATAGTTCGGCGTCTTTTGGCAACTATCCCACCTTTTGTATGGGCCCCCTTGAGAAGCTTTTTGACCCTTCTGATTTATTGTACATATGTGTATCTGGTTTTCCCATTTTAAAATTTGTCACAGGAAAAAGTCACTTTTCCTCCGTTGGTGAGGGTTAGATGGAGCAGCATTCTCTCCTAGAAAGTTTCTTTTTGTGGATCCTCATAAGGCTATCTGGTTGCAGGGGCTGGAGGCTGGCCTCCCACCCATGCCCAGCAGCCTGTGCAAAGAGGTAAACACATAGAGGTCCCAGGTGACCCTTGGTATTGCCTGGGCAATGGGGCAGCATCTCTTCCTTGTGTGGACTCTGGGAATGGGCTGAGATGTTTGGTGGGCTAGGGAAGCCCTAGGGCTTTTGGATGTCTGTGGGATGTCACCTGTGCGGTGTGTTGGCTACCCTCCACTCTGCATTGCGGGGAAGGAGAGTCTCAGTGCAAAGTGTGTTTGATTGAAAAGGGAAAAAGAGGAACAGAATGGGCATCATTTCCTTTTCACAAAATTTGTGGTGATCTCTTCTTGGTACTTTGTTGTGGGTTATGTGGCCTGGATTGGATGGCTCAGGGCTCTTTGCGAATTCAGGCATTAAGAGACCAAGTGTTTTTCATTTGTTTTCAGTTGTAACTTCTTTAACTTGATATAATTAGTGATGTTCTTTTCCTGGGATGAGTCTTTCCTGGGCATGGCATATATTCCTTTTTGTGTGTTAATTGACTTCAGTGTGCTAACACTGTTGCATCTCTGTTCCAGAAAGATGTTAACCTGTAGATTTCTGTACTGTCTTTTCCCGGTGTTAATAGCATGGAACCCTGTTATGAAATAAGTTGGGAAGGGCCCCTCCTCTTGAGTGTTTCAAGAGGGTGGGAGATATATACAGATATAGAATTGGTATCATTTCTTTTTCAAAGTTTGGGCATGGAGTTTTCCTAGTGGGAACTTTTTTTTTTTTAAGTCGGGGATCTCACTCTTGCCTAGGCTGGAGTTCAGTGGCATGATCATGGCTCACTGTAGCCTCCAACTCCTGGGCTCAAGCAGTTCTTCCACGTCAGTCTCCCAAATAGCTGAGACTATAGGTGTGCCACCACGCCCAGCTAATTTTTCTGTTTTTTTTATAAGTGAGATATCTTGTTTCCCAGGTTGGTCTCAAACTCCTTGTCTCAAGCAGTCTTCCCATCTTGGCCTCCCAAAGTACTGGAATTACAGCCGTGAGCCACTGTGCCTTTCCTAGTGGAAACATTTTAACAACAGATTCCATTTCTTGAATATATATAGGGCTTGAATTGACATAGGGCTGTTCAGGCTATTCAGGTAGTTTGTATTTTTCAAGGCTTTTGTCCATTTTATTTAGATTATTCAATTTATGGTTGTTTGGTATCTGCTCCCTGGTAGTCCCTTGATTTCTGCCAGGCACAGAACACTCGGATTTCCCCTGTGCTGTTTGTCAGAAGCGACAGGGACTTGTCTGCAGATCACTTCTGCCACTCCTCTGCTTTCATGAGCTGGCACCCCCAGCAGCATGTGTGGCCTTTGGCAGCTTGGTACAGTCACCCTGGCCTGTGTGCTTCTGAGTCTGTTCTCCAGCTGCACACATGCCAGCCTCAGCTTCTGTGCAGTCCAGGTTATAGGGTGTGCAGGGTGTTCTGCCTGCTCAGTCCTGATACCAGGCCCCCCAGCCCAGGAACTGACTACCCATAAGAGGGCAGGTTTTGAGAGTCTTACTAGTCCTTGAGGTTCCAGGGCCTGCTGTCCTGTGAGTGACTGTACCTGCAAGTGAACCCATGCTGATGTGGACACTTGAGAGGAGACCTGTTTGAAGACAGTAACCAGTCTGTGCCCAGAAGATAGCCCTCTTGCCAGCCTCAGCAGTCCTCAGGGATGGTGCTGCCCTCCTCCCACGTGGCTGGAAGTGAGTCTGCCTCCTTGCCATGGTGGAGGAAGGGCGGAGGTGTCACCTGCTACCTTGGCTGCTGGGCCACTGCCCCTGCAGAGAAGGCCTGGTGACCTGTGTCGCCTGCACAACAAGGCACATGAATCTGTTCTTGGATGCTCGCGCATGTGCCCATGGTCTAGGCCTTAGGTGTCTCTCACCTGTGGCTCCAGGTCCCTGAAGACCCCTCCAGTAAAGGGTTGGTAGGAAGCGCTGTGCTGGGTGGCCTTGGGGTGGGTCCCTTTGGCTTGTGACTCCATTTCTTATCTGGTACAAGCATGTAATCTGTGTTTGGGAGAAATGAGCCTTTGCCCCAAATCTCAGGGTTCTGTTCTGTGTTGTATTGAAGTGGTCGTCTCTAGGACCTCAGAATGCACCTTTGGAACTAGGGCCAGTACAGAGGAAAGGAGGTGGATGAACATGAGGGCACTCTGCAGGAGGCAGTTGGCTCTTCCTCCAGTCTGTTGATGTCTTTTCGGAAGAGGGGAGAGAGGAAGGTAGAAGGCCATGTGAAGAGCAGGCTGGTGGCCAAGGGCTGCCAGGTGCTTGCAGAGCTAGGAAGGGTCTTCCCCGGGGGCTTGAGAGGGCACACCCTGTAGAACTGAGGGGGAAACCTGGAATTCTGAGCCACCCAGGTGATGATACTTTATTAGGGCAGCCCCACCAGGGAGATGGCCTGTGCTTTGGAGTGGGTGGCAATACCTCCCCTCCACCCAGGAGGGCTCTCAGCTTCAGCCTGTGTGAGCTTGGCCCCTCACAGCTTCCCTGTGCTGTGCTGTGCGGTTTCTTTTTCTCTCAAGTGTAGCTTGCTCACTGGTTTTCCCATTATCCTTGCCCTTCTGTTCTATGATCAGAGTGATGGGTTGCAGAGCCACCATGATGCTGTTGACCCCTAGGTTGGTGCTCCAGCAGCTGTGTGGGGCTGGGGCCTTTCTCCAGTGCAACGCTGGTGCCTGGCTGCCCTGCTTTCTCTGCCTTCTTAGTTCTGACTGGGAAGGCTCTTTCTGAAGGTGGCTTCTCTTTAGAGTTCTGAGAATGGTGCCTGTTGATCATGGTCAGATTCAGAAGAAGTGTCTGTCCTTAGTCAGTCGACTGTGTTCCTAGGGTCTCCTTGGGGCACCAGACTCTGTTCCACTATACTCAGGGGAGCAGGGAGTAGGAGGCCTTGGAGGTGGGCAACTGTGAGGTATAGAGTGTCTCCCAGTGGATTCAACGCAGAACTGTGGGAGTGTGATGTGTTCAGGGGAGGTACTGAGAAGATGCCAATCTGGGGGAAGCCAGCAGCAGGGAATAGCCCCGAGAGGCTGGCAGGCCTGGTCAAGATTCATGGTGTGTGCTTTGTGTTGTAGTATTTTAACCACATCAGCATCGAGGACTCGCGAGTTTATGAGCTGACCAGCAAGGCCGGGCTGCTGTCTCCATATCAGATCCTCCACGAGTGCCTTAAGAGGTAGGCTGGGCAGTGTCTTCCCTCAGGTCAGGTCAGGGACCTTCTTTTTGGTACCCCATATCCTCAGTGGAAGTTTTTTCCAAGGCCATGACATTGCTCACTTTCCCTGGGTACACAGAAGCCCTGTGGCCTGGTTGTCTGATTGCCCATAGGGTTGAATAGAGTATGTCAAGGATTCCCTCCCCATCAGCTAGAAGCAGTTTTGATCAAGGCTTGGTCTTTCTCTTAGGGGAGCCTTTCAAGGGCTGAGCATGCCTCCTCAGCAGTTGCTGCCTGTTGTCTTTTGTTTTCTCTGAAAGAAACCATGGAATGGGTGACACGTCCATCAAGTTTGAGGTGGTTCCTGGTAAAAACCAGAAGAGTGAATACGTCATGGCGTGCGGCAAGCACACAGTGCGCGGGTGGTGTAAGGACCCCTCCCCTGCTTCCCAATGAGCACTAGGGGGATGTCGGGTGGGTGACCCTCAGCATGGCTTCCTGCCTCTGTGTGGGTCCCTGGCCACTACTCTGGGATTGCTCCCAATCTCTGGTTGTGTCATTGCCTGCTGCATATTCAGCCCAAGGAGTTACTGGTGGCTGTCCTGCTGTACCTCCTGTGTCTTCCTCCTGTTCCTTCCCCTGTCCTTGTGGTGGGAGGAAGGGCCATCCTCCTAGAACAGCCAGTAGGACATTGCTGCTTCCCTGCCTGGAAGTGTGGGGTTGTGGAGGAAGGCCTCTCAGTTGTGTGATCTGGGGTGGGACCCTCACCTCCTGGAGCTTCCAGGCTACTCTCGTGGTGGCTGGGTACTGTGAGACTCGGGTACCTGGAATAGTGCCAGAGTGCTGTCCCCACTTCTGTAGAATGTGTCTCAACTGGCTCTCAGGGTGCTGGGCAGGAAGGCTTGGAATGGCAGGGAGCTGGTTCTGTCTGGGCTGGGTAGCCCTGTGAATGCTGGTGTCTGTGGCCCCCTCCTCCACTTTTGCTTGTCTTCTCTGTAGGTAAGAATAAGAGAGTCGGAAAACAGTTAGCCTCACAGAAAATCCTCCAGCTGCTGCACCCACATGTCAAGAACTGGGGGTCCTTACTGCGCATGTATGGACGTGAGAGCAGCAAAATGGTCAAACAGGTAACTGGCCCCTGCGCAGGTTCCAGGGCAGTCTCTCTGTTCCTCCTCTTCCTCCCACCCTGAGCTGGCACCTGGGGCTGCATAGTCAGGGACAGAGTTTGGCAGCTTATGGCTGCCTTTCTCCTGTGCCACATCTGTGGCTTTGGTTAGGGTGCGGGTCATCCCCGCCACATCTCCCTCCCTAGCCTGGGGTCACTGAAGTATGAGTGATCAGCACCATCCTCTGTGGGGAGGTAGCCAGAGTGCATGACAGGGCCAGGCGGGAGATTCTGGTGGTGCACCTGGCTTGGAGGTATGCAAAGGCTCAGCCTGGCCCTTCTCATGCAGCCCTTGTGCCTAGTTGCTGCCCACTGCTAGAGAAAGAGTGAGTGTGTCAGGGCAGCTGTCCCTGGTACCATTGCTGATCCACCTTTGCTTGAAGAGTACGTAGGTGCCATCTGTCCTGTTTCTGCTGTTTTGGCCAAGATTTCAAAATGTGAGCCCATGCTACACTTGCAGCAGGAAGGAAGTGCTGGGAGATGGGTATTCACAGTCTTCGTTTTCCCTGATGTTTATTGAGACTGTCTTGGGGACCAGCATCCTGGTTGGTGGAGGGTGAGCCTGCTGGTGGAGAGTCCATAAAGAGGCCCTTGCTCTGGGCATGGCAGGGCAGGGTGAGGCAGGCTACATAAACACAGAAACTTCAGGGTAGACATTTTTGGGGATGGGTTGAAATGCAGCTAGCGCTTGTTGTTGGCCCCAGTTGGAGAGAAAGCAAGCCTTACTGTAGCCAGGGTGGGAAGCTAAGCTGGGACCCCAGCTGGCACAACCTTAGCACAGGGAGCTCTGGAATCCCATGGTACAGCAGCACCCTCAAGGATGGCCTTTTGAGAGAGGAGGCCAAGGATGGCCCTATAATGTTCTGAGCTAGGGAGTGTGCAGAGAGTTTGGCCTGAGGGCTGGGCTGTCCTTTTGTCATTGTACTGTGCCTGCTGCTGACTTCATGCTCTGATCTCTCAACTCAGGGGCTTCAGGCACCAAAAGCAACCCAACCTTTTTTCTCTGCCCAGGGCAGGAGGAAGCACAGGTTAGGGTTAGGGTAGCCAGAAAGCAGACCGGTTAGCCATAGGCGGCCCCTCGCTCTCTGCTGCTGCCCTCGTTTTCTGCTGCTGTCTTTCAGGCCTTGCAGCCAGGCATTGTCCAGTGGTGGTAGTTGTGCAGCTGTGTCGCTGCATCTCATGGCTACCACGTGGCTGCCAGGCCTGGGGCAGCCTAACTTCGGGGGAGTGGGGCTCTGAAGCTGGGCAGACCTGAGCATGTGACCTGTACCCCCAGGAGACCTCAGACAAGAGCGTGATTGAGCTGCAGCAGTATGCCAAGAAAAATAAGCCCAACCTGCACATCCTGAGCAAGCTGCAGGAGGAGATGCGAAGGCTGGCTGAGGAGAGGGTAAGCCTGCCCTGACGCTCCTGCGGCCACTGCCCCCCCCCAGCGCTGGCTGTCCTGTCCCAATGCTGGAGAGTCCTGGCCCTCCTTCCACATGTGCTTTGGCATGTGTGACTCAAGTGTGTAGTTATTGTGTTAGAGAGCGGCAGGTGGCCTGCTGGTTGGTGAGAGGTGTGGCCTCAGGGCTGTGTCCCGCCTGTGCCAGGTATTTGAGGGCAGGTCAGTGTGTTGGCCAGGGTCCCAGTGAAGCTTCCTAAAGCACCTTTGGTGCCCTACTCCAAGAGGGGCCTATCAGGAACAGTGGTGTGCCCTGTCCCCAGACATGGGCCACGTGGCCATGTACAACCCTATCTGGGTCTTTTGGGTAGGAGCTTTTTTAGGTGTGGCATTTCCTGGGCCTATGTGAAAGCCCCAATAGGCATTGGCTGCCTGTGCTTCCTCAGGCCAGGGGTCACCTCCCTCCTGCCTCTGGTTTGGGAAGGGGCTGTGGGACCCAAGGGCAGCAGACTTCAGCTAAGGAGAAGGAGTTGCCTGGGTCGTGGGGCAAGTAAAGGCCAGGCTGGGGAGATGCTCATGGGGCAGGCCTGGCTTACTGCTGAAACTGTACCGTCCTTCACTTCTGGGTGCATCCTGGTGCCCTGGTGCTCTGTGGTGGCATTGTGGGAGACCTGCATTCCTGGCCTGGCATCATAAGCAGTGGCACCCTGGGGGGTTCAGGGGTCCCTGGCCTGTTGAGCTTCCCTTCCACCCTGGGCCATTCCAGAGCTTCTTGCCAAGCCCCACTCCTGATTTTCCTGGCCTTTGTTCTTTTAGGAGGAGACTCGGAAGAAGCCCAAGATGTCCATTGTGGCGTCGGCCCAGCCTGGTGGCGAGCCCCTGTGCACCGTCGACGTGTGAGGGAGGCGGTACAGGTCGGGGCATGGGGGCCACCAGTGGCACTGCTGAGGAGACTGCCAGGCACATGTCGCCTGCTGTAGCACCGGGCCTCCGACCTAAGCTTCTCCCATAGCCAGCATATCTGAGGCCCGGCCTGAAGGTGGAGGCTCTGGGCACAGCACACCATGGAGCAGAGCCTCTCCTCGGAAACGGCTCCCTGGTCCAAGGGGATGAACTCTGTGCAACTGCACTGCTGAGAGCCAGTAGCTCACAGATGGCATCGCCCCACTTGTGTGTCCTTGCTGCAGACTGTTTCTATGAAGGTTTTCATGAATTTTAGTACACAGTACGCACTGACACACGTGATACTTGGATGGCAGATGAAACGAGAAAGGACTTGAGTCCCATGGCTGTGGTTGGCCCATAATGCCAGGTGGCCCCTGTGCCCAGGACTCTCATGGAGCCACTGCAGGGACCTGGTCATAAGGTGCGCGCAGCACCCTGTCCCCCACCTGCCTTCTGTGTTCTCCCTTTTTCTCTAAAAAGTTATAACAGGTAGAAAGGAGTATTTGAGACCTTTTGGTTTAGAGTAAGCAGAACTTTAGCATCAGAACTACTTTTCAGAGATTGCAGGCATGCCATCAAGGCAGCACTCTGACCATGACATGATGCCATCCAGGATGCTGTCCTGCCAGCCTCCTGGTGCTGCCCTGCCTGCTACGGGCTGCAGTCCTTCTGATCAAGTCTGTGTCCTGAGCACTGCCCTGGACACTGAGGCCCCACCTTCGCTGGCCTCCAGCCACAGTGGTTTTTTTATCAAGATTTTGCACAGTCAAGTCCATCTGTCCACATCAATTTTTAAAGCTTTTATGATATTTTAGCATTGAAAAGAAACTTTTACTGTGAGAGTAGAAGGTAGATTTGGAATCATGCATTTTAGCAAGTGGGCTTGTTTAAACAGGGAACTGGGGCCTTCAGTGCAGTCTATTTTTGATTCAGAGCCAGCAAGCATGTGGTGTGACTGCCCCCCAGGGATGACTTGCCAGATGTCACTGGCATCCGCCCTGTGTGGCTAGGCTGGTGTCCAGCTTGTTGCTTGACCAGCAACTGTGCTCGCTGGCAGCCCCTGGATGGGAGTGGGGCAGTGGAAGTGTGTTCCTGCCAGGGTCCAGGTATGAGCATGTGCTCAGGCCTCTGGGGTGGTAGCCAGCTGTTGGCCTCATCCCTAGCACCCATGCAGGGTTCTGTGTGCTTGTGGCATACCACCTGATGCAGGAGTCCAGCATTCTGTGGCATTTGTCCTGTCCCTTACCATGTCTCCCATGGGTGGTATTGACAGCATTTTTTTTGTCAGGGAAACAATGTCAGCTTGTGGGCCACACACAACACATCCCTCCCTCACCAACTGTGTGACCAAGGTCAGCACAGTTGACCTTTAAAAAGGAAACCCCCAATCACGTTGCTGTAATTAGATACTTGCTTTGGTCTTGCCTCCTGTCTACAGCTGTGAATAATCATTGGCCTGTGAGTGCCCTTAGCCAGATGCGCCTGTGAACCAAAGCCTCGTGCACACATGTTCCCTGGAGGCTAGGGAGTCTTACTGCATCCCAGATGCTGTCACAGCAGGTGCTGTCATGCCCTCGTGGTGTCTGTGTCCCCTTCTGCTAAACGTGGGTCCAAGTCATGTGTGCACAGCCATGCTGCAAGGCTGAGGCATTTGGCAGCCAGAAGGCAAGTCTTAATTGTCTGAATGCATAAAGCAAACTGTCTGAAAGGGAACAGCTGGCATGTTTCTTCTGAGAGGGCCTGTGGACCTTCAGCTGGCCAGAATCTCTTCTGGAGCCCTTGTGGGTGGGATGCCAGGCACTGACACAGCTGCTCCTATGGGGGCTGAGTGGCACACCAGGGTAGCCCGGCCCTTCCTTGCTCACTGCCCTCCCTCCTGGGCCAAGGGCCAGGCTGAGCATGGGAACAAGGTTTAGGAGGGACCTTCCCTGGGCCAAGTAGCATACTGCCCTGTGTCCTCTCTCACCCCCCCATGTTCAGGTGGTGCTTGGCTCTGAGATATTTCTATCTTGTTTTAAGCATGAAACCCAGCATCTATGAAGTAACCTCTGTACCCACCTTCTACCCAGCCAGATTTTGGACTATGCCCAGGAGTAGGCCAGGGAGGCCAGGTGGAACCCAGGTACCCCACTGGTTCTGTCCCTTGGCACCTGCAGTGGGGGATAGAGGAGGCTCATGTGCCCCTGCACTCTCTTTCATCACAGCAACATCCATAGTTCAGCAGCTATTTATTGCGGCCCTCATGGCCTAGCTGGTCCACAAGGACCTGGGGTTGGAGAACAGGCCACAGGAGCCCACCCACCTTCCTTGTCAGAGTCTGCCCCAGCAGTAGACTGGTCCTAGTGGGGTCACTGGGTCCTGTGCCCCTTGGCTGCCTGCCTCTGAGCATCCTGGGGTATATGTAGTAGGGCTGGGTGCCCCATGGCTTCCATCCGATGCTGGCTTCTCCTAGACCCTGGGTTCCTGTGTGTTGTCATCTGGGGGCCCATGGGGCTCCAGGCTCCCCATGCCATTGGGGTGCTCTATTCTCTCAAACAGGAGGAGCATCTCACAGTGTGGTGTCTGCGGGAACAGGTCCACAGCCATGGCCTTGACTGGCCGGAAGGGGGTGCCCTTCACCCGGTTGGATGGGGCTCTGCAGAGGCTGTGGTGAGAAGGGAGGGAGCGCCAAAGTCAGCTCACAGCCTTGAGGACCCCATGGGAGAGTGGGCTGGTGCCATCCTAAAGCCCCAGCCCCTGCCTGATACTCACTCCACAAAGTTGCTCATGGCCGCTCTGGGGTTGCACGAGACGTACAGTAGCCGCTTGAGGTTCTCAGCTCTGCGGATGGCCAGGATCACCTTGGAATCTGAGGGGCACAAACACAGGCTTAGTCTCCAAGGCCCAAATGCACAGCCTGGCGGCAACCCTAACATCCATCCTTGTCTCGGCATCACCTCCCCAGGTGGGGTGTACTCACGCAGGCCAGCGCGGGGTGGGTCCAAGATGCCCACAAGGTGCTGGGAGGCCAGTCTGCTCACCAGGGTAGGCACCAGGTCCTCAGCCCTCCCACAGTGGAACTCAGCGTTGCTCAGGTCTGGAAACAGCAGTGACCCTATCAGTGGAGCCTGACACCTCCCCTGCAGGGCCAGCCTTGGGACAGCCCAGAGATACCTTGGGGGCCCACTGGTCAAGGAGCTTGTTCACCCACCCTTCCTTTAGGGTAGTGCACAGGAGGTTCCAGAGAACCCCAGCCATGGTTCAGACACATGGCAGGGGTTGACAGCTGCCTCCCCTGCCTGTCTGCCCCTCAGGGCCCTGCCATGCTCACCATTGTTTCTGGCGTTCACCTGGGCATCCTCCACGGCCTCCAGGCACAGCTCAACCCCAATGACTCTCTTCACCTTCTGAAACAGAAGGGTGCAGGCTTTGTTACCCTGTCTGGGGCTTCTCAGGAAGTGGAGTGGCAAGGGTCTACAAGCTCAGAGAAAAACTGGGTCTGGGTCAGGGGTGGGGAGAGGCATCCTTGGCCAAGGGAGCTTACCCGGGCCAGAGCCAGGCCGATGGTGCCAGTGCCGCAGCACACATCCAGCACTGTGCTCCCTGTGTCCAACTGCGCCCAGTCCTGGATGACTGTGTAGAGCACCTCGGCAGCAGGTGTGTTCACCTGAGGGCGGTACCCAGCACATCAGCAGCCCCTGAGTGCAAGCTGTCCTCCACCCCACAGCCCAATTTTGGCTCTTTCCTCCTGCTGAGACCTCCAGGCCCACTCCTTGGTGTACTCACCCTATTACCTATCGCCACCTTGGACCATACTTCAAGCTAAACTGGTATCCTCACCCTGCCACCCTCTCTCCTAGGCAGCAGTGTGTAGGGCTGGTGCATAGGGCCTCACAGCCTACGCTAGCAAGCAGGTGCCTTGCCTCTCAGTAGAGTTCACACCAGGGCCCCTGGATCCACCCTCCCACTCCTATATCCAGTCCCCCAGCAGCTCCTGCCAGGCCAGACTGCCTCCAAGAGGGTCTTCACCAGCTCTTGAGGCCCCATGGCTCTCTCAAGGGTCTCTCCCCACAGAGAGAGGCTCTGAAATGTTCCTGGCTCAAAGCCATCCCAGCCTCCCTTCTGCTGAACCCAGAGTAGCATCCCATTGGGAGTGAAGTGCACCCTGCCTTTTCTTTCTTTTTTTTGAGTAGGAGTCTCTCTCACTCTGTCACCCAGGCTTAAGTGCTGTGGCCCACGCATAGCCACCGCAGCCTTGACTTGCTGGGCTTAGGTGATCCTTCCGTCTCAGCCTTCCAAGTAGCTGGAACCACAAGTGTGTACCACCACACCCAGCTAACTTTTTTGATTTACTGTAGAGACCTCAAGGTCTCGCAAAGTTGTCCAGGTTGGTCTCAAACCCCTGGACTCGGGCAATCCTCTTGCCCCCGCCTTTCAATGTGCAGGGATTATAGGCGTGAGCCACCATACCTGGCTGTGCCCTGCATTGAGTGACAAGAAGGGTCATCGGCACATTTGCCTCTGGGCTGTCACGAGAGTCAAGCAGTGATGAACAGTCTCCTTCCTACCCCAGCGGTTCCCCCCACCCACCCCATGCTCTTCTGCTGCTCCCACCCACTGTCCACAGAGCATCCCTGTGCCCACTAGGGATGCAGGGATACCTGGAAGAAGGCGTGAGGAGAGATCCGGAAGGTCAGTCCGAGCAGGTCCTCATGGATACACTGGTCCCCAGCCACATGCTCTAGGGGCAGGCCCTCCTGGCTAGGGGTCTTTCTGTAGGAGGAGGTACAGGTCCTATAGTGTCACCAGTCCCTGGGGGGACCCTCCCCCGAGTTCCCCCTGGTCCTCACCGCTGTCCCTCCTCCACGAAGTAGAGGCAGGTCACCCCACTGGCCCTGCCTGGCCCTGCCACAAAGTGCCGTGCTAGGGAGGCTTTTAGCTCTGTCAGCTCCTCGGGGCTCAGCTTCTGCAGTAAGTGGTAAGAAAGCCTCATCAGGCTGTGCCAAGCCCACCCGTCTCATACCCTCCCCAGCAGGGTCCCCCAAGACCTGGGGGTGGAAGTAGACGATGGCCATGGCCTGGCCACGGCGGCTGGTGCGCACGGTCAGTTGCCTCCAGTGGCCCCCATACGTCTCTGGGTCATAAGCCGAGTACGGGGTGGATCTGTGGGAACCATGGCAACCTGAGTCTCCAGGGTGGGGAAGCAGTCTCCTTGTTCCTTTAGCCCCACCCAACCGCCATTGCAGGCACCCCAGAACCCTCCAGGTAGGACTTCCCAGGAGCCTGGTCACAGGGCCTCACCGGATGAACTCCTGGAAGGCCTTCACTACCCGCTTGGTGGCTTCAGGGATGTGCACTGTGTCGAAGGGTGGTGCCACGGCACACGTGCCGCCCTTGTACTTGCCGAGTCGGCAGCCCACGGTGTTGTCCTCCCCATCCACCCCAATGCCGACCAGAAACTCACACTTATTGCGATACTCGGTCTGCAGGCAGCAGGGAAGTAAAGAGAGACAGAGTCTCACACTGGCTGTCCAGCATTTGTGCTTGGAGAGACCCCAATTTCCCCACAGGGGCTGGCAGTCTAAATGAGAGGGACAACTGCAGCTATGTAACAGGCTACCAGAAAAAACACATTGCAGAGAGATGGGAGGGAAGAACAAGTAAATGGACATTTTAAGAAACCCAGAAGGGGGGCTGAAGTCCCGCCTAACCTGCTGGGGTGATGGCCTGACCCCCTCCAGTGGACAGCAGGCCTTATTGTGCTTGTGCCTCTGCTCCAGCAGCCAGGGTAGCAGGGCGCGGTTGGTGCTCCCGATCTCCCTGCAGGGCAAGTAGATGCATGGTCGGCCTTCGCCCACTGCTCTAAGTGTCCAGCACCTGCCCCCACCCCTAGTTTGGGATGTCACGGTGTCCGCGGGAAACGCGGGGGTCTTGCTGGCCAGCACCCCGCAACCCGGAGCCCACATCGGGGTTCTGTGTGTGCAGAGCAGCTGGCAAGAGCAGAGGGCTGCCCTGCGCCACACTCACTTGGCCAGCTTCTGCAGCACCTGCTCGCACTCCACCCGCTTGCGCTCCAGCTGCTCGGGGTAAGGCACTGTCCAGAGCGGGGTCACCACATCTGCCACATGTGTGGCTGGCGGCTGGCCCTCGCCCTCCAGTCTCCGCCTCTTGGCCATGGGGTCGGCCTTGGGCCGGGCCGGGCGCACGCTGAGCGGGCGGCCCTTCCATAGGGCCCCGTGCAGCACACGCAGGGCCTTGTCTCGCTCAGCGGCACTGCGGAATGTCACGAAGGCACAGGGCGGCTGCCCGAAGAGCTTGGTCTTGTGGGGCTGCAGGCCAAAGCGGCCCAGGAAGCGGCGGACGTCGCTAAAGCTGGCGTGGCGGGGCACGTTCTGCAGCTCCAGCTTGAAGATCTCCGAGGTGAACAGGCCGTCCCTAATGTAGCCGTACAGCCCGGGCTGGGGCCCAGGCCCCACGGCCGCCCCACCTTCCTCCTCCTCCTTCTCCTGGGGCGCGGAGGCTGCTGGGCTGGCAGGGGCACTGCCGCCATCCTGGCTGCAACCCTCGGTGGGCCCCAGGTCCTGCACCGGGGCAGATGGGGCCAGGATGTAGGGCGGGACCCCGGGCCTAGACGATCCTCCCCCACTCCAGGCTCCCTCGTGGCACACCCAGACCCTATCCGTGAGCTCTACATCCGCCCCGTCGCCCTCCTCCCCTCCGGACTCAATCCTCATCTCTTTTCCTCCTCAATCCCACCCTCACTCCCGTCTCTTCCCTCACAGGTTTCCCGCCCCCCCACCTCCCCCACCCATCTCGGCCCCGCGTCTCCCTTCACTCTACTTTGCTGTCCATCTTGTCACTCGTCGTCCAGGCTGCCTAGTTCTGAGTCTGTCCCGAGCCTGGGAGGCGTTCAGAGGGGAGGTGCTCGGAAAGCAGGAGTGACTCCCCGAGGTCGCCCGCACTCCCGGCTCCGCCTCAGGCGGGGGCGGGACTCGAACCCTGGAAGCTCAGGTCCGGTGCTCGGGCCTAGGGCTGCACCGCCCGCCCGCCAGGGGCCCGCGCCGGCCGCTTGCCTCGCCGGCCGCTCTTTAGTCCGCCAGCGCGTGCCACTGAGGCCGCACGTCTCTATGGTTCTGGTGACGTCATCGCCACGCGCCGGCTCCAGCCACGGGAGGGGGGGGAGGGAAACACATCTCTATGGTTCCAAACGTCATCACCACGCGTCGG
>NW_007248431.1:685678-695259 GCF_000164805.1 Carlito syrichta
GGGGTGGCTCGTGTTTCCCTTCAGATTTGAGTGTGTGGAGTCTTGAGGTCGCTCATGGACTTGCGGAGTCGCCAAGGCACGTGTTCTGTAGACTTAGACTTAAAGTGTGATTTGTTCCCTGTTATCCTGTAACTTGGGTCTGGATTTTACCACTTTCAACAGTCAGATTTGCTTATCACCTTCGTTTTCTGAACTAGGAAAAGATTGCTGATAGAGCTGTGAATGCCATTACACATAATAGCTTTGCAGCAAACTATTTTTCTTTCCTGCAAGCAACACGGTTTCCTGTTTAATAGGAACTGAAGGGGTTGTCTCTTTAAGGTAGCAAGCAGGCTTCTTGAGATCCATTTCCGTCCACCTTTGTGTCCTTTGATCTTCACACAGCAGGTGAGGGGAAACTGAGACTCAGAGATGACGCAGTTCCTCCCAGGCCCCTTGGCACCTTGTAGAGTGTTGGGAACTCCTTCAGTCTGCACAGATGTGCCTGGAGTTTGTGGGTCCATGGACAGCAGCATCACCTTTGCATCTCCCTCCACAGGACACTCATGAGGACCACGACACCTCCACTGAGAATGCAGATGAATCCAACCATGACCCCCAGTTTGAGCCGATAGTTTCTCTTCCTGAGCAAGAAATTAAAACTCTGGAGGAAGATGAAGAGGAACTTTTTAAGATGTAAGTAGGTTGTTCTAGCAACAGAAGTCTTTAGTGTAAGGCTGAAATGACAATTTATGAGTATCAAGATCCTGGCCTGACTTTTTTTAATCAGACTGAGGCTGTTTGAAGAAAGGACCTGGGACTGCATGATGACTAATCCCACGGGGAAAACTGACTCATTCTTCGATGCTACCCTGTGGCCAGTCTTGTGTCCACTGGCCACTCCACTGCCAAGGACTCACGGGTCTCCCTTAGTTGAGCAGGAAATCTTGGCCACTTTTTTGACACAGCTCTTTTTGGCAGTCTTATGTTTATAAATTTCCAATTTGGCGTTTCTAATGCACAAAATAACACCTGCAGTTGCAAGTGGAAGATGGGTGCTGATTTAGTTAGGAAGATTGCTTTTTGAAGATTCCTGTACATGTGCTTCTTGACAGACCACAGTGAGGAGCTGCCATGAGCTGTAGGAGCGTTATGTCTTGTGACAACAGTGTCGAAGAGGCTGGCCTGTTGCCTGTAACCTGGATCTCAGTGAACCTTAGGTTTAGTTAGTGAAAATGAGGGTGTAGATTACCTGTTCAGGTTCATAGAATTGCCTACTCTTAAGTTGCTTCAGGACGCCAGGTTAAGGTTTGGTTGCTCTAGGGTGGGAGAAGGAAGCAGAAATGCTCATCCCCACTGTGAGCACTCCCTCCAAGGAAGGGAGCCTAAGCGGAAGGCCTGAGAAAGGATAGTCACGTGTGTCCCTTTGGTCTCCCTGAAGCCCCTGGGTTGTCAGGTCTCATCCTTGCCTAGATGACACTGCAGCTTTTGTGTGGCAGGTGGCTCCTCCTGGGTTGAGGTGGTGCTTGCCACTGCTGCCTCAGCCTACATGGGGTGGGAAGTGGGGTCCCGGGCCTGGGCCCTCCCTGAGGGAAGCAGGTCCTGCAGCTTGGCCTTATGTCTGGTCCTTTGGTGAAGCTTCAGGGGCCGTCCTTTCAGGAAGTCTCATGAAGATACAGTCTCCCCGGTGGAATTGCCTGGGGGAAGAGCAGTGCCTTCTGTGGGAGAGGGACAGGCAGAGCTGGGTGCAGAGGGAGGGCCTCAGGTCCCTGGCAGGAGGGCTGCCTGGACACGAAGGCCGGGGGTGGCCCGGGGCCTGTTGCCCAACAGACTCCTGCGCTCCCTCTCTGGGTTGGAAGTCAGGGGAACAGGGGACATCTTGCAGTTGAGGGCAGGTGGGATGTGGTACAGGGTCCTCAGCCTGTGCCTGATCCACCCTGTCCCCATAGCTCTAGGGATTGGAGTGCCCCTGCATGGCACCCCAGGGGCTTCTTGGCCCACTTGGGGCTGTTTGTCAGTCTCTACTCAGATGTCAGGTGTGTGTGTTGGGGAAAGCGTCATGACTGTAGGTGTCCTTTTTTGGTTGTGGAATAAAAATGTCCTGAAACTTGTTGGGCTGTTATGCTTTTTTGGATGTTTTTGTCTTTTTTTTTTTTTTAAGTATTTTTTGTAAAGGTAAGGTCTTGGTATGTTGCCAAGGCGGGTCTCGAACTTCTGGCCTCAAGCAGTCCTCTTGCCTCAACTTCCCAAAATGTTGGGATTATGGGTGGGAACCACTACACCTGCCCTGGGTGATATTTTACCGGGTAGTTCTTGGATCCTGGAGAAGGAAGGGGCAACTTGTGGGAAGGGGGTCCAGCAATGCAGAGTTGTGTCGTGATCTTCCGAGTAAGCGTTGTGTACATGTGTCCCCTTTGTACGTCTGAGCTCTCATTTGTTGGCTTTTTGCAGGCGGGCAAAGCTTTTCCGATTTGCTTCTGAGAACGACCTCCCAGAGTGGAAGGAGCGAGGTACGGGTGATGTCAAGCTCCTGAAGCACAAGGAGAAGGGGACCATTCGCCTCCTCATGAGGAGGGACAAAACTCTGAAGATCTGCGCCAACCACTACAGTAGGTGTCTCCAGGCTTGCATTTCCACTAGGCCTAAAGCTCTCTGTCGGGTCAGCTGGGGTCCTTCAGAAAGAGTCTTGTGGGGCCGACTGGGAACCTGAACTGCCTACTCAGGCCTGCAGCGAAGCTTGTAGTGGTGTGGAGCCAGCAAACGGCCCTGGCAGGATGGTGTGGGCCTCAGGCCAGACTTGGGCGTGAGCGATCACTGCAGGGAGGCAGGTGCCAGCTCTTTGTGCACACATACATGTCTGTGTGGTGTTTGGTGTCTGGTGTGTTTAAGCGTGTGTGTGGTGCCTGGGTATGTAAGTGTGTACAGTGTCTGGGTGGTGTGTGTGGGGGTGTCTGGGAAGTGAGGGGGCCTGGGTGGCAGCCTCCCCACTCTGTGGTGTGTTCTACTGTCACCAAGATGTCCCCTGGGGAAGAAGCGAAGCAGAGGAGCTGGGGACAAGGTGGCCACCAAGTCCTTGGCAGAGCTGTGAGCCCTGGCCACCCTGCAAGGGGTCCACATGAGGCCTGGCCTGGGAAAGAGTGGCAGTAGTTTGTCCTGTGTCTGGCTCTGGCTGTCCCCAAGTTGAGCTTGTAGCACTCCTGCTGGTGGCATATCGAGAAACACGCATGTTCTGAGGTGTCCCTCAGTGAACCTCCTGATGCCATGTCTATTTGCTGAGCATAATGTGTGTCTGGTGGGGCAAGGGCCCCCCATCCTGGGCACATGGGGTAACTGCTGACTGAAATGGCCCTTGAGGGTGCTGCAGAAGGATGGGCGGGTTTGCACAGGCCCCAAGAAAGGGACAGGGCCCTGTGTCAGCTGTCTCTTGCCTCACTCCACGACTCTACCTGTCTGCTCCTGGGGAGGCCCAAGCTCTGGCTGAGTCTTCTCATCCTCAAGCCCGGTTTGGATCATTTCTGCAAAGTCTCCCTGCCACCCGAGCGGCTCCCAACCCTGTTCGGGCTGCAGGACTGTGGCTCTGAGAGTTGTTGTCTGAGAGAGCTGTCCACGTGGCCAGCAGGGCCTGGTGCATATCACTGGCTCTGGTGGATGGCAAGGGTGACTGTGGGCAGAGGCCAGGTGGGGTGTGAGACTGGTGGCCTGGCTCGGGGTGTAGGGAGTGTGGATGAGGATGGCATCACAGCATGCAGAGGGCTTGGGAACCACCGTGGTGAGCTGCAGACTCAGGATGGCAGGGCTGGGCATGGGCTCCAGGATGCTCTTGCTCTTCAGGGAGCCTTGTGGTAAGTCATTACCTGCAGGGCAGCTCCCTGCCTGATCTGAGAAGTGGGAGCGGGCACATTTATTCCAGGCCACATCAGGCACATTTGTCACAGACTCTGGGCGTCCACTGTTGGCTTCATCCCTTGTGGTTTCCCTGGTTGGTAAGAGTTAAGAACAGTTGTCTTGACGTGAGCGAGGGCCCTTCTAGGTGAGTGTGCCACTGTCTGGCCTTGTGCTGACCCCACCTTCAGATAGGCCTGTCTGCATGTGGGTACCCTCAGGAAAGGAGGGGCCCCTGGGCCTTGTACCCTGACATCTGGCCCAGGGCTCTGGAGCTGCGTGTTCAGGTCAGGCCCTGGGGCTGGGTGTGAGCACTGCCCTGGGATTAGAGCTGGGTCTACTGCTTCCTTCTACTTTTCTGGAGTTGGGATTTGTGCTGAGTGGTCTTAATGGCTCAGAAGCTGCTCACCAAGCCATCGTTGAGGCTATCATCTTCCTGACTCAGGATGGTCCTGGTTGTCCATGGCGTGGGCCATGTTCAGAGAGGCTTGGGGGAGATCCAGGCCTGGGACTTTGTCTGGCCTGTTTCTTGGGCCCCAGGCCAGCTGATGTTGCTGAAGTGGCTCCTTGGGTTGGTGAGTGGCATGTTCTGGCTGAGGACGGGGTGGGGTACTGCTGTCCCTGCCTTCCCCCCTGCTGTCCTCACATGCTTCTTTTCCTGAAGTCACGCCAATGATGGAACTGAAGCCCAATGCAGGCAGTGACCGCGCCTGGGTCTGGAATACCCACGCTGACTTTGCCGACGAATGCCCCAAGCCGGAGCTGCTGGCCATTCGCTTCCTGAACGCTGAGAGTGAGTGGGGGCCTGGGGCTGATGGCAGACATGTCAGTGAGGCAAGTGCTATCACTCCTAGTGGCGGGGAGATGTATGCTGGGGGCCATGCCCAGAATGTAGCCACAGAGTGCCTTCCTCCCACCCTGAGCCTGTGCCATGGCTGCTGGATACCATGTCAGCTGAGCTGCCTTGCACCTGGCACTGCCATCTACTGCCCATGCTCCAGTTCCCATTGATTGCTGGGTGCCTGAGACTGACCCCAGGGGTCCCTCCCAACGCTGCCTCAAGAGCAGGGGCTGTGTGGAGACCCATGGGCCAGGCTGCCCTCTCCCCTGCTCAGGGTCTTCTAGTCGGGACTGTCAGGGATACACCTGGTATTCCTGGAGGAGTAGGGAGTCTCCAGTTGGGAGCCTATAGCTGTTGCCTGGTGCTGAGTGGGTTGCCCGTGCCCTGGCATGGGACTATCCTGGCAGCACTTTCAGGTTGGTGAAAAGTGGATCCTACAGCTTGGAGGCCCCACTCCTTTATTGCCTGAAGGCCCATGCCTTCTACTGTCTGCCCAGCTGTCACCAGGTCCTGTGAAGGGAGGCGGGGCTTAGCACAGCAGCAACCCGGGAGGGACTCAGTTAAAGATCTCTACAGATCTTGGTGCAGAAGCCCAAGACCTGTATCCAACTGCCCAGCCCTCTTGGATCAGAAATGACCTTGGATTAGGTCCCCTGTGAATCCTGGCTCTTACGAGGTTGTCCCTCTTCTCTCCTCAGATGCACAGAAATTCAAAACAAAGTTTGAAGAGTGCAGGAAAGAAATCGAAGAGCGAGAAAAGAAAGGTGATGTGGTGCCTGTGGGTGGGGACTTTCTCGCAGACTCACTCTGCACCCGACTGCAGCCCCAGGCGGGTGCTTTTTTCGTCTGCCAGAGAAACGTTCCAGGTGCTGTGACCGCCTGACCTGTTAAGGACGATGCAGCCACCTGGGGATACATGCGGCGGGATACAAGCCTAATGCTGCCAGCCTCATGAGCAGGCCAGGCAGTTGGTTAAGAAGGTTCTGCTTGGGATTCCTCGGAGGCTAGAGGTGCTTCAGAAGGCCCTTGTGTCCTCTTGGAGGACTTGGTCACCTGCTGCTCTGGGACTGGACAGTGGCTGTGGTAGCAAGTGACTAGATGTCACTGAGCAGCTTGGCCAAGTTGAGGCAGCATGTGGACATGTCTGTCTACTGCTTCCTTTGGATGTTAGGTTTTGAGAAGACAAGCTGGTATAACCGGGAGGAGTTTGCTGAGTGGTGGGTGGCTAGAGGCCCAGGCCGGCAAGGGCAGTGGGCTGCGTGGTGCTTCTGTTTCCTCACTGCCACTGTGTTCCAGCAGGATCAGGCAAGGACGACGGTGCCGAGGTGGCAGAGAAGCTGGAGGCTCTCTCGGTGAAGGAAGAGACCAAGGAGGAGGCTGAGGAGAAGCAATAATCGTCTTATTTTATTTCCTTTCCTTTTTTTTCTTGTTATTTTTCCTTTTTAAATTTTGCCCCTGCTCTCCTTTTCGGTTTGTTTTTATTCTGTTTTGTTTTTGCAAGGGACTTTATATAAAGAACTGAATTCCAACATTCAGATTGTTTTTTTTTTCTAAGTTTTTATCCTACTGAAGATGACTTCAGAAAATCATTCCCCAGTCATGAAAATGTACTGTGCTAACTTTCTTTTCCATAGTGGAAACACTTATTTATAGTCATCAAAACTAGTGAATAAAAAACACATTTGGAACCTGGACAAACGGCAGGACTGCGTGTGTGCAAGTCCCTGCGCTATGACGCTGCTGATCCTCTTGGCCCTGTCTTTCCTGAGCGCCTTGTGTATATGTGTCCAAGTCTGTTGCAACAACAGCAGGCACTCATCTCACCACAGTCTGGTTATTGGGAGGCACACTGGTGTTGCTGGGCCTCGCAGCTATGTCTGAGCTGATCTGGCCTGGGTATCTGGTGTGGGCTTGCCACCGAGGGCCCAGGTGGGACCAGAGTTGGCACTAGGGCTGAGGTATGCTTTGCTGCCTCTGAGGCCTAAATAGCCACCTCTTTGCCCTGAGGCAAGGAGTTGGTAGGCTTTGTGAGGGGGTGTCCTGGGGGCAGGAGTGGAGGAAAACCACTGTGGCTTTGGTACAGGGAGGTAGCAACCAACCAGGCAGGTCTCTGGGCCTTGGAAGAAGCTGACTTTGTTCAGCCCCTGTTGGCAAAATGGCTGGCATGGTCCATGGCCCCAGCAGAGGAAAGGGCCACTCTCATGTGCTTCTAGTCTGGTGCAGTGCCAGGTGGGCCTCAGCCCCACAGACCTTCTGTTTCTGTTGGAAACCCTATCGTCCTCCACCACCATCCTCGGAGGACATTTTTTCCAGGCTCTTGGCCTCCTGGGCTTGAAGTCCAAGTTAGGCAGTGTATTGTGGCCATCTGCAGGAGATTTATATGATGATGCTTCCAAAGATGCCACGGGGGCTTGTGTGTCGTGATGGGTTGTCTGCAGACAGCTAAGTAGGGAGGAGAGATTTCAGTGTCCAGGAGGTGTTAAAGCATGTGGTCCTGACTGCTGGGGAGAACTGGGGCTCTGAGGAATGAGCTAGGACCTGACCCTGGAGTGGTGGCAAGAGGGACTGGGTCATGTCCCCTGTAGCTGTTTGTCACTAACATGTACTAGAGACGCTTTACAGTGTGCTGCATACCCTTTACAATTGCTTTCTGCTCCACCCTCCATCAGCCCACCAGCTGGGCCTGGGCCTTCTCCTGTGTGCTGTGTCCTGTCTGATGACTGCATGTCTGATATAAATATCAGTCCTTGGTTCCTCTGGGGCATGCACTTGCAAAGGCAGTTGCTCTTGATTTTTTTTTAAATTATTTTTGAGTTGGGGGTCTCAGTCACCCAGGCTGCAGTGTGGTGACACAAGGCTCACCACAGCCTTGGCCTCCTAGACGCAGGCGATCCTTCCACCTCAGCCTCAAGTAACTGGGATATATCACCACACTCGGCTAATTTTTTTTTTTTTTTGTTAAGATGAGGGCTTGCTATGTTGCCCAGTTCAAACTCAGATTTGAACTGGGTCAAATCTGTGTGCCTCAGCATCCTTGCACCTCAGCCTCCCAAAATGCTAGGATTATAGGTGTGAGCCACTCTGCCTGGTTGGTCTTGGTTTTTTAAAAACCTGAGTGCAAACTTCTCACTGGCTATCTTGTAGCTTGTGAGCTGTGGTGCTTGGGTGCTGGAGGCAGTAGGAGGCTTTCCACCTGAGGATGGCCTTCAGCCCTTGTACGGTGAGGCCCTGATCACTGGCACCTCTAGGGCCCTACTCCCTTTGCTCTGTACTGCACGCCAGCAAGTATGAGTGTCAGTTGGGTACATTGATGTGTTTGGAAGGCAGGGTCCCCACCATTGACTTGAGCTGCCTTAGCTAGGATGGTTGGATGCCCCTTGCAGCAGAGAAAGGGTGTTTAATGTTTTGTCCCTGGCTTTGGGTTCCAGTCAACTCAAGGCTGTGTCTTCCTTCATCTGGGTATGGAAGGCTGATCTCTAAAGGGAAATCCCTGATGGTGGGAGGTGTGTCCAAGGATGCGGCATGTGTACAATGCAGAAAGAACAATTCATTTGAGCGTTGGTCCCACCGGGCACGGAATAGGCTGGGTATGGCTGCACATGGGACTCTACAAGTCGCCAGTCTAGCTTTTGGCAGAGGTGATGGTGAGTGGGGTGAGGCCCCCCAGGTGTTGGAGATGGTGCAAGGGGCGCAGTGCTGGTTAGTTTTCCTTCCAGGCCTGCTGAACCTGGGCAAGGAGATGGGCTCTTGCTTCCTGCCCTGCTTCCTCTTCCCGGAGAGAAAGCTTCCCAGTGCAGACTCAGCAGCGGCCCTACTGAGTGAGGCTGCATCTGTCCTGCTCAAGAGGCTAGTGCCAGCCTCGCTGGGTCTCTGCACTAGTTCCATCTGTACCCCCTACCCCAACCCCTCAGTCCAGGCCTCAAGAAAGGGATCTCACCAAGCAGGCATGAGCCTAC
The DNA here is from genome assembly GCF_000164805.1 of Carlito syrichta. Taxonomy (NCBI): domain Eukaryota; kingdom Metazoa; phylum Chordata; class Mammalia; order Primates; family Tarsiidae; genus Carlito; species Carlito syrichta. The sequence continues at coordinate 694,337 of NW_007248431.1, forward strand.
TTTCTAGGGTCAGCCTGGGTGTTTTTCTCCAAGAAAAACAGTCAAGCCTGGCCCCCAGGGCTCCCTGCAGTGGGGGTGCTGCCAAAGAGGAGCCTGTGAGGTGCAAGGGCAGGAGCGGGGGGGGGGGGCAGGGTGGGCATGGGTGGCTGGCTTGTGCTCTGGCCAAGGCCAAGGTGAGGGTTGTCTGCTCCAGTGTCCCAAGACCCTCTGATTCCTCAGAGCTCCCATGGTGCTGGGGAGGCACCCGTGCTGGCTCCTTTCTCTGACAGCCTACAGCCCTGGCAAGCCCACTCCTGTGGCCAGGAGGGACCCCACAGCAGGCAGGGGGCACCAGGCTCTGGCTAGAAAGGAGCAGACCCTCAAGTGGAAGGGCCAGGCCCCACTGGGAGGGGCTGATGGGCTGGATTTGGGGGCAGGGCACTGGGGGCGTGTTGGAGTGGCTGGAGATGATGACATTGGCTGGGAGGCTGTGGTACTTGGCCAAGATCCCCTCTTCACTGCTCCACCAGTGGAGGCTAGTGTTGCCCACCCCGCCCACTCCTAGCGCTGTCCCTGCTGGGTCCACCTTAAGCGGGGGTGCGGCGGGGGGGATTTCCTGCGGGAGGCTGGCCTGGCCAGCCTATCCGGCGGGGATAGGGGCCAAATGCTGGGTTTCTGAGGACCCCACCTGGGGTTGGAGAGAGGCAACCAGCGCCAGGTCTTTCACTAACGCTCTCCTAGGCCTGCAACTTGGCCAGGACGCAAGGGATGGGTGCCCCTGTCCGTGGCCAGGCTCAGGCAAGCTGGGTGGCCCGCGGCAGGGCTGCAAGGTGGGCAGGGGACAGATGACCACGATATCTCTGCAGTGCCACCCCCCCTCCCCCCACGAGTGCCAGGTGCTCCAGACAAGAGGGCGCGCCTCGTCCAATAGCTCGGGGCTGGGT
>NW_007248431.1:695990-711195 GCF_000164805.1 Carlito syrichta
CTGACTGGGCCGGGCTCCGGCTGCCGCAACGTGAGTCCTGGTCCTGGCTTGGGGCTGAAGCCGGGTGTGGGAGTCCTGGGGACCCAGGGACAGGTGAGTCTTGTGGGAACAGGGGGCACAGGGCTGGCTGGGTACCTCACAAGTGTGCCAGGCAGGCCTGGGAAGGAGCACCAGCCGGACAGAGGAGTAGGCCAGGCTGCCCAGGGTGTGGCTGCACCCTCCCTCCCCATGGGGCGTACCAGGGGACAGGGGCCGCCCAAAACCACTAGCTGTCCCTGCAGGCAGACGTGGGCGCCTCTTGGGTCCCCTCCCGGCTGCCTGCCCCAGGCCAGAGCCAAGTTGTTCTCGCGTAGGTGTGGCCTGACTTGGCTGCCACATGCCTGCCCACAGCCACTGGTGACCCTGGCCTGGCCTTTCGCCTACCTCTTAGGAAAGCCTGGGGGGTCATCACAGCTGGAGGGCCCAGGCCAGGCCACACCCAAGGGACAGATGTTTGCCCAGCACCTCTGTGGGCTGGCCATGGCTCACACTGGGACATGGGGAGGTAGGGAGCACCCACACCTGCAGGGCACTAGGCCTCTCCAGCCTCAACTTCTTTCAAGACACAGGCTTGCTTGAGAACTAGAGGTATGTGCCCCCAGCACTGCCTATGGCTATGGGGTCACCCCAGGGCTCCTCCAGGCAGGAGAAGAGGGGTGCCAGGCTTCTGTCGCCAGATCTTTGACCACCCACTGCCTTCCACCAGTCCAAGGTCTGTGGAAGGCCCCTGTTCTGAAGCCACAAGCCTGAGTGGGGTGGGCTGAAGCCGCCTGGTGCCCTTTACCCTTTGCCAGAGTGCAGTTGGCTACTGTGTGCATGTGAGGCTGAATTGGGTGCTCGTGGAGGCAGGAGAGCTCCTACCTGGAAGCTGGGGCTGGGTGAGCACCAGGCTGCCAGGAGCGGGTTTAAAAAAGGCCTGTGTGGACGGGCTTATTTCTGGCTCAGACAAGCTGATGTGTTCTTGTCACTCAGATGTTGCTGGCGTGGGGTAGGGGGCGGGCGGTGAGCTGCCAGGGCACCAGGCATGGATGCGTCCTACCCAGGCTTTTGGAGAGTGGGCCCAGCCAGTCCCAGTCCCCAGGCCTCGGTTTTGCACTCCCCTAATGCAACTTGATATCCCTTCTTGTGACTTTTTTTTTTGGAAAGTGAGAAACCAGGATTTATTGAGAGGACAGAAAATCTCCCACAGTGGGAGGGGACCCAAAGGGGTTGCCCTCTTCTTGTGACTTTAAAAGCAGTGTGTGTTCCCTATGCAGAACTTGTGGAATTAAACCCCCCCAGATGCCCTCAAGTACCTTTCCTCCTCAGGGACTGCTCTGCACCTGGCATCACTCCTGCAGCTCTGGGCCATGTGGTCTTTGGTCGGGTAGCTCATGCATGACTTCCAAGGGTCCTGCATGTCCATCCCACAAACTTGACCCAGTCCCGTCGGCAGCTTCCCTCTGCTGAGTACCAGCTCTTCCTCTGTTCTTGAAACTGAGATTCTAGAGTCAGCTTCTGGGGTGGGGAGCTAGAGGCCTGGAGAACTAAGGATCCCTTCCCTCAACCAGCTCACCAAGGGGGTGGGACCAGCAGGACATTCAGACATCTCTTTAGGAGAAGCTGGGGCATGGGACAGATGCCCAGATTTGGAGGCATATTCCCTCTGAGGATGAGATGCATGGCACGGGGCAGATTCTCAGAGGAACTCCTACTCCATGAAGCCTTCCTAGGTTCCTGGTGGGGCTTGTGTCCCCTTGGGCTGTGAAAGCCCTTCAAACTGTAGTAAAACTAGGTTGGGTCAGATGCTGGTGAGAGCGTCCAAAGACCCCTAGGCCAGTTGTCAGCCCCACTCCTGCCCCCCTTCTGCCTCCACCTCTCCCAAGAGTATTGCAGAATGATAGGCATCCTGGGAACATCAGAGGCCTGGTGCTGTTGGTGGGCTTCCAATGCCTGGGGCTGTGCCTGGCTGTCTTATCTCTTCATCCACAGCATCCTGGATGGCACTGCTGGTACCTAGATGGGCCTGAGTCCTCTCCATGCTTACAGGCCCAGCCAAGGACAGTGGGTAGACCAGGCCTGGGACCAGGCTAGGCTCAGTTGGTCCAAGGGTGAATGGAGCTGCTGACTGGGGTCTTAGGGAGTATGGACCTGAGGTGGAAACAGTGTGAATCTCCTGCTGGGATTTGCTGTGTGTGGTCTGGGGTCCCCTGGTACCCTGAGCCTCAGTTTCCCCATTTGCACAGGTGTCTGTAGGAACAGGTGGGTACAGGCACTTGAGGTCTTGAGACTGAGGCCTGACCAGGGCAGTGTGGTTCCTGCCCCGTTGTCCCTGTCCCGGGTACCCTGTGGGCCAGTGCCACTCTCAGACACAAACAGTGCTAATGAAGAACCTATTTAAATGAAAACCTCTGAGTTAAAATTTTCCATTCCACATTTAGCTGTGGCAGACATTCTGCCCCTCAGCCACCGCCCCCCCCGCTTGCCGGGTGGTGTCTCCCTGCCGTCCCATCGGGACTTAGAGCCTTGGCCCAGGTGGGGCCCATGGCAGTGGCGTGTGTCCCAGCCTGTGGCCCTGGAGGACGGCTTAGGGCCTCGAGCCGGGCATCCCAGACCTGCCATCCACTCGTGGTGAGCCTGGAGCCAGCCAGGAAGGGCTCATGGGAATGTGGCCGGCCAGCCAGACGCCCCTGTGGCCCAGGGCCTGAAGTCTGCCTGTCTCTGTCTGACCCACCTGGTGGGGCTTGGTGAGAGTAGGTGTTGTCCCCAAGGCAGAAGAGCCTCCTTCAGCCTAAAATGGACACATATGTAGACTGAGTACAGTTGCCTGTCGGGCCCTGCCCATGGAGCTCATGTGTCCTCAAGTGTCCCTGTGTGTCCCCAGTGTCCTTGCATGTCCTTGCACATCCTCGCACCTCCTTGAGTGTCCTCATACTTGCCTGTCCACAGGGGAGGAAGGAAGCCCAGGGACGGGGAGGCTGTGCCTGAGCCAGAGCTGAATAGGGCTGGGGCAGTGGGAGGGGCGTGTCTGCTTGTATGTGTGCTCATGTATACATATGTGTATGTCACAGTGAATGAATGATGTGCAGGCATGTCTCTTTGTGTGTGCCAGTGTGCACTGGTATGCACACTTGTGCATGTGAGTGTCCATGCATGTACATGTCTTGCACATGGGTGTGGTGTTTTGTGCTGTGCCTTCTGTGCACAAGAGCAGGTTGTCTGTGTGTTCACATGTGCGTGTGCCTGTATGTTTGTGTTTGTGCAGGTATGTACACATGTACCCTTGCATGTGTGTCCTGGAGCAAGTTTGTATATGCACGTTTGCACACATGTCTTCATGCATGTCTGTGCACGGGTCTGCATATTTCCTAGTTCCAGGCCTCAGCAGGTTGGCCTGTGATCTAGTCCCCCTTGGATGGGGCCCAGGTCTAGGTCCCTGTGTGGCTACCTGGGGGAAGATGGAGAAGATGCCCCATCCTGGGAAGTGGAGGGGGCGGTGTTCTGGTCCCAGTCAGAGAACCTGTGTCTCCAGTGCTTTCTGACACCAGGCTTAGGCCCCACACAGACTTTCGTCTGGGGCAGGGGCCTCCATGTACCTCTGCTAGGTCACAGGACAGACTTCCATTTGTGCCCCGGCATTGTGTGACTGCTGCCTGCAACCACCCTGGGCATTCCAGCTGCTGTCCAGCCAATCTGGCTGGGGAAATTGAGGCTGAGAGAGGACACAGCAGTGAAGTTTGCTGGGCCAGTAGGAGCTCTGGTCAGTGCAGGGCTCGGCCACCTGCCGATGAGTGTGCCCTGCAGGGGTGCTAGAAAGCATGCGGAGAGCCCAGCAACGGGTGTGCAGTTGCAGACTGGCCTGGGCCTCCATCCTCAGCTGCCTCCCCTCCTCACAGCTATGTGAGTCAAACCCCAACTGGCCTGCCACACATCGTCTCCCTGTCCATACTCCTCTCCTGTCCTTGGTGGCCCTGGTCCCTTGGCCCCCTCCTTCCCTAGAGCAGGTGGGTTCCACAGGCATCGAGAGGGTCCACTTGATTTAGTGCTCTGGAAACTCTCAATGATTTTTAAACAAGGGCTGTCATTTTCATTTGGCACAGATCTCATAGCCACCCTCCTCAGGAGCACAGGAGGTCTGTGGCCCTACCCCTCCCTGCGGGCTGGTCTGGTCTTTGGGGCTTACCTTTCTGGGCCCCACCCTGCTGGGCTGGCCATGCTTTGGGGCCTGGTCCTCATGAGGGGCCTTGCCTTGGAGGTCATGCACATGTCTTGACTACCGCCTGTGTGTTGGGTGGGCTGGGGAGGGCGGCTGGTACGCCAGGTGGGGATGGGGCATCCTCCCAGCAGAGGGAGCCGTGGCTGCAGCCATGTCCTCACGCCAGTGTCTACCTCCTTGGCCGGGCCCTGGACATAGGGAAGGGTAGCTGGGCTCCCAGCCCTGCAGAGGGTTGCTGCCGTGGGAAGTAGAGTCTTTAAATAGCCTCTCGCTTTCCACTAAAAATAGCAAAGTTCTGCTGCCGTGGAGGTGGTTGCCGGGGCGGCATGGCTGGCTCCTGGCCAAGGCAGGCGTGGGTGCAGCTGCGTGGCTGTGTGCGCGGGGCAGCGGGCAGCGCGTGGACCTGTCCCTAAAGCCCTGGCTGCTGCAGGGCCTGGGTGCAGAGAGGAGCGTGCACCCCCTAGTGCCCTGCCATTGTCATAGCCAGATTTTGGAGGACAGGGGGCAAATGGGGGCATCTGAGGCCAGAGGACCTTCTCAGGAGCCAAGTGGGTAGATTCAGGGGCCGGCCACAGGCCATGTGGCCTGAAGGCTGATGAATCTCCTCGAGGATCTGGCCAGGACCTGTGAGGGTTGAGGAAGGTGCCCTTTAGGGAAGTATGAGAGACCCTTACAGGAAGGCTGCGGGTGGGGTTGGGGGGGAATCGCAGGGGTCCTGGAAGGCTTTCCCAAAGGGGGACAGCCTTGGTGCTGAGGGGTGGTGGGGCAGGAATGGGTGGGGGAAGGCGCTGTGCATTTTCAGCGTCCCCAAGTGTTCTTTACTGCCATCTGGGGAGTGACAAACAAACCAAAAAAGAAAAAAAGGTGGAGGGCTGTTCTGGATGGGAATGTACTTCTTGGGAAGAGCGGGATTGGGGCTCCCCGTACCCCAGAATCTCCCTGAGGAGAGGGTGGTACAGGTCTGGGTGAGATGAGGGGCTGGCCTCTGTCCACCAGCGCACATGGACGTTGCAAATACATTTCCCATCCTGGGCTCCCACCTTAAGTCTGCTCTCCTAGGCAGGGGAGCCCAGGACGCCACCATGGGAGTAGGTGTACAGCTTGCCTCTTGGCCGTCCCTCTTAAATGATGTGACCCCAGGCCTGTGTGCCTCTCTGAGCCTCAGTTTCATCAACTGAGAGTTGTGTTCCAGATGGCCACCCTGGGGGGCTGCAGGGCTGGAGCTTGCATGTGGGACACCTGCACACCATGCCTAGCATGCCCAGCTCTGCTGGTTGAGCAATGTGGCTGGGGTCTCCCAGTGGCCTTCAGCAGTCTCTTCCAGCTTCCCTGCTGAGCTGAGAATGACCTTGACTCACAGCCCCACTCCCTGCCTCCCCTCCACACCCTCAGACCCAGTTCTCTGCTCCATTGCCCACTGCAGGTGCCCGTGGTTGACGCGAGCTGTGTCTCCAGCCATTCCCATCTACAATGGCATCATCTTCCTCTTTGTCCTGGCCAACTTCAGCATGGCCACCTTCATGGACCCTGGTGTCTTCCCCCGAGGTAGGGCCCGTGCTGGGATAGCTCTTCTCACTTTCGCTAGAGTGTGAGTGACGTGGGAGACCCGGGGGTTCCTGGTGGGTGGACTGGCAGAGGCTGGGGAGGAGCACGCCTGCCAGAAGAGTCACCTTCCTGCCCCCTGCCTGGCTCCTGGTCTGCAGCGGATGAGGATGAGGACAAGGAGGATGATTTCCGGGCCCCACTGTACAAGAACGTGGACGTGCGAGGCATCCAGGTCCGCATGAAGTGGTGCGCCACGTGCCACTTTTACCGTCCGCCACGCTGCTCCCACTGCAGCGTCTGTGACAACTGCGTAGAGGTGACCGCCCTGCTGCCCCACGCGCCCCCAGCCCTGCACCATGCCCCCGCCTGCCACACACCTGACGCGCTGCTCCCGCCCAGGACTTTGACCACCACTGCCCCTGGGTCAACAACTGCATCGGGCGCCGCAACTACCGCTACTTCTTCCTGTTCCTGCTGTCACTCAGCGCGCACATGGTGGGCGTGGTAGCCTTCGGCCTGGTCTATGTGCTGAACCACGCCGAGGGGCTGGGAGCCGCGCACACTACCATCACGTATCCTCGGTCCCCGCGTGCCCCATCACGAGGGCGGTGTGGGCCAGGGACGAGTTTCACAGGGGAAGTTGAGGCTCGGGTTGGTTGACTGCCCGGGGACCCCAGTGGGCGGGTTGCCGTCCCTAGGTGGGTATGAGGGTATTTGTCCACAGGCACCTGCTCCGTGCCACTGTGATGGGGTCTGCTGTGTCCTCGCCTGTGCCGTTGGCCTTAACGGGCTAGCATGGCTGTCATGTGTGTGGCTGGCCTCTTCTTCATCCCAGTCATCGGCCTCACTGGCTTCCATGTGGTGCTGGTCACTCGGGGACGCACCACCAATGAGCAGGTGCAGATCCCGCTGGGAGTGGGGTCACTCCCGGGGGCCGAGAGGGCCAGGGCTGCATGAGGACAGGCTGGGCTGCTGGGACGGGACCACAGGAACCCTTGCCCGAGGTGGTTTATGCAGCTGTGGTGGACAAAGGCTCTAGCCCTGAGACCGCCAGGGGAACTCAGGGTGTGGGGCATGCCTTCACTGTCCCCTGCATGTTCCCTGCCTGAGGACATTGCAGCCACCAGTGACTCAGGACCTAGAAGCCCCACTGCCCCTTGCAGGGGCAGGCCAGGATGACCTGAGTGAGGGGTGCCTGGACTGACCCTACCTAAGCTGCCTCCCACAAGGACTAGCTTCTGAGGAACTCCAGCTTCCCTGCCCATGCCCTGCTTGCCTGGCCTGGACCCTGGGTGGCCAGGCTGGCTGAGGGGTCCTGTGTCCACAGGTGACTGGAAAGTTCCGTGGGGGCGTGAACCCCTTCACACGAGGCTGCTGTGGGAATGTGGAACACGTGCTGTGCAGTCCCTTGGCGCCCCGGTGAGGCCCAGCCCGGGCAGGGTGGGACAGGGTCTCTGTCAGGTGTGGGGTGGGCAGCCTGGGGTGCTCAGCCTGGCTGGTTTTGCTCTCGTTGGGCGGGGTGGGCCCTGCCCTTGCCGTTTCTCAGCAGGTGGCCTAGCCGCTGCCTCCTGCCCCGTGTAGGTACGTGGTGGAGCCGCCCCGGCTTCCGCTGGCTGTGAGCCTGAAGCCACCCTTCCTTCGGCCGGAGCTCCTGGAGCGAGCTGCACCACTCAAAGTCAAGCTTAGTGACAACGGGCTGAAGGCTGGTCTGGGCCGCAGCAAGGTGGGGGCCTGGGCTGTGCCGGCCTGGGGTCTGGGGTGGGAGGGGGAAGCAGGCAGGTTGCAAGGGCCTAGAAGAGGTGGAAGGGGAGGGATTGGGCAGATTCTGGGGAGGGGTCTAAGTTCCAGGCTGCAGGAAGGAATCCCTGAAGCTCCACCCCTCCTTCAAGCCCTGCCCACCGCTGACCTGCTCTCTCCCAGTCCAAGGGTAGCCTGGACCGGCTGGATGAGAAGCCGCTGGACCTGGGTCCACCACTGCCACCCAAAATAGAGGCTGGCACATTTGGCAGTGACCTGCAGACCCCGCGCCCGGGCAGTGCTGGTAAGGTGGGGTCGGGCAAATGGGGTGTGGGACACAGAGCCACCCTATCTGACCTCAGTCTGACAGTGGTCTATATCCTCAGAGAGTGCCCTGTCGGTGCAGAGGACCAGCCCCCCAACACCTGCTATGTACAAGTTCCGGCCAGCCTTCCCTGCGGGTCCCAAGACACCCTTCTGTGGCCCAGGAGAGCAGGTGAGGAGGCCTGACCTGCTTCTAATGCTCACCTCCAGGAACCTGGCCCCTGAGGCCCCTCCCCATGGAGACCCACCCCATGGAGACCATGCCCCCAAGGTTCCACCCCTTGAGCCCCACCCCGTGGACCCTGCTGTATGGGCAGCAGGACCCTGTCCTGCAGGTACCCAGAGCCGGAGATTCACAGAGGGGAGCAGAGTTGATGTCTTGGTACAGGTGGTCTCACCTGGCATCTGTCCCTTCCTTGGCCGGCATTACCCTAGACTGGGTGGGCAGCTGCCCCCTGAAACAGCATGTACCAGGATGCTTGGAATTCCACCATTAGTCACTCCGTAAGGCCCACGTGAAGGCTTTGGAAGAATCTGAGCCTTGTCTGAGAAAGCAGTTCTTTTCCCCCAAGTTGTATGAGTGCTCTGTGGTCACTGTGGAGCCGTGGGCAGTGTCGGGCAGCCTGGGGGAGTGGTCCAGAGTGCTACACGCTCCCTGAGAGGTGGGTCTGTGGCCAGGCCCCATGCACTTAAACCAGCTCTGTCCATAGGGACTCTTCCCCTCAGGATCCATGTCCTGTCCCATGCTTCCTGGGGGGACCCTGGGTGGGGCAGTGAGTATGGGTCTCCCTGGCTGAGGATCTGAGCCCGGCATGTGTGTGGTGGTCCTGTCATGCAGGAAGAGGGTCTCCAGCCACCCTCCCCAGAGTTATGTCCTTCCTGTGACTCTCCCATATGCTATGGAGGCTTTGGTCCATCAGCTGAGTGCAGTAAGGCCACATTTACCTAGACCCCCTTCGGGTTTTGAGTTTGCTAAGGCTCTTGACCCCAGCCCTAACCCATTTATCCTGATCACAGAACCTAGAGGAGGCCCCTCCTCTCTGCAGCTACCCTGATGGTGGGCCCTGGGGCTGGGTAGGCTCCGAGTGCACGACCCTGGGTATTTGCAGCTGCAGGCTCCAGCCTCTGCTACAGAGTCCCCATGCTCAGCCATGGAGTGCTTGGGGGATAGGGCCCTGGGTCACCGTGTGACTCTTATGGCTCCTTGAGGCCCAGCTCCTGGGGCCACGGTGCTGCCTGGGTGTGGCCACGCAGCCCCTTGCTCCACTGGGGAGTGTGGGTTGCATCAGGGCTTGCACAGCCTTCCCCTGGAGGTGCTCTTCTGACATTCCTCCAAGGGGCAGGTAGGCATGACTAGGGTACAAGGAGCATGTTGGGCCGTGCATCAGTTGCCCCTGCTGTGGTGACTGACATCACTGGGCTTGCAGCCTCCACGTGGGCAGCGAGCGGCTGATGCTTGCAGGTGGTGGGTGGGTGGGCAGTGGTGAGAGTGCCTGCTGTCCCATAGGTCCAGGGCCCTGACTCCCTGACCCTGGGGGACGACAGCATCCACAGCCTGGACTTTGCATCCGAGCCTAGCCTGGACCTCCCTGACTACAGGCCCAGCGGCCTGCATGCGGCTCACCCGCCATCCCCACCGCTCAGCACATCTGATGCCTTCTCGGGTGCATTGCGCTCCCTGAGCCTCAAGGCTGCGGGCCGGCGGGGTGGTGACCACGTGGCCCTGCAGCCCCTACGTTCTGAGGGAGGGCCCCCCACACCCCATCGTGGCATCTTCACCCCCCACGCGCTGCCCAACCGCAACGGCAGCCTGTCCTACGACAGCCTGCTCAACCCTGGCTCACCCGGCAGCCATGCCTGCCCGGCCCACCCGTTGGGCGGCATAGCCAGCTATCGCTCACCCTACCTGCATCCTGGGGCAGCAGGAGACCCGCCGCGGCCCCCACCCCGCAGCTTCAGCCCTGTGCTGGGCCCCCGGCCACGGGAGCCCTCGCCCGTGCGCTATGACAACCTGTCCAGGACCATCATGGCATCCATCCAGGAGCGCAGGGACAGGGAGGAGCGTGAGCGGCTACTGCGCTCGCAGGCCGACTCACTCTTTGGCGACTCAGGCGTGTATGACGCGCCTAGCTCCTGCAGCCTCCAGCAGGCCAACACGCTGTCTGAGGGCCCTCGAGGCCCTGTGCTGCGCTATGGCTCCAGAGACGACCTTGTGGCCGGGCCTGGCTTTGGCGGCGCCCGCAACCCCGCCCTGCAGACGTCGCTGTCCTCACTGTCCAGTTCTGTGAGCCGAGCGCCGCGGACGTCATCGTCCTCCCTACAAGCTGACCAGGCTGGTGGCAGTGCCCCAGGGGCCCGACCCGGCAGTGGCTCACATAGATCCCCCGTGCGCCAGGCTCTGCCCTCTCCCCCTGGCACACCCTGCTCACCACCCTACACTGGCTCCAAAGCTGTCGCCTTCATCCACACGGACCTCCCGGAGCCACCAGCCTCACTGGCTGTGCAGAGGTGGGTTCCTGGAGGCATGGGTGGGCTTCCTGGCAGTGGGTGGCTGACCGGCCTGTCAGGCCCCTCTTGGCTGGGCTCTCATGGGTGGTCCCGGAGGCCTGTGGCTATCTCCAGGATTGGGGTGGGGAGGGCAGGCCTCACTTTGCCTTGAAGGTTCCTGGCTGACCTTCGCGGCCATGCTGGTTGACCCGGCACCAAGGATATCGGGGCATACTCTGGGGTCGGAGCGGGGGTAAGGGCCTCCTGAGCCCGTCGACTCATTCTTCCGGAGCCAACCCAGGCCCAGCCTCCTCAGGGACCAGTGCCCTGCTGCAGCATGGGCCTCCTATATGGGCTGTGGCTCTGAGCTGTCTGTCACGCTGTTCCTGTTAGCTCAGGACTTTCCTGGGCCTGCATCTTCAGGTGGCCGAGGCAAGGGGACATTCCCTTGCAGCAACACATGCCACCCTGGGTGCCCAGGCCCAGGCCCTGGCAGGGACATGCAGTTCCAGGAAGTGGGGGGCTTCCCTGCTCATAGATTGGAAAACCGACACCCAGAGAGGGCAGGTTGGCTCCAGACCCCTGTGGGCTGGTGACTGAGAACAAAACAGGGCCAGGACCAAGTAGGAGAGCTGCCACCTGCTGGAGCCAAGCCCATGCTGCCGTGTCACTGTGTCCTCACAGCATTGCCCAGTCTGGGCCCATAGCCCCAGGCACAAGCTCAGTTGTTTCTTTTGGGCAGATAAGGCCCCAGGAGAGACCTTGGCCCAGGCCACTTGGCCACAAAAGGGCTGGGGAGCAACAGTCTGGCCCCAAGCAGGGTTTCCCCAGCTCACACACTGCTGGGAGCCTGCTTGGTTTTTGTGAGTTACGGGGAGGCTGCCATTGTGGTTGTGATGAGAGGGAGCCTGAGACCCAGAGAGTAGCAGTTGTGTGGCAAGATAGGCCTGCATTAGGGGACAGAGGCCCCTCAGGAAGGTGGGAGCAGCATGGGCAAGTGCTGGTGGTCAGTGAGGACTACTCTCACAGCACATCCACCTGAGAGGGAGTGGGCAGGGGATCAGACGGTATGCGCCAGGCTCCCAGCTTTGCACCAGTACCTGGCTGCTGCCTGTGCTCTGTGGCCAGTGGCAGCTGAAGAGACTGAGGGACCTGGGAGGGTGGCGGCATTTCTGATGTCTATCCTGTGGTGGCACAGCCCCTTCCCCTGGGCGGGCTCTACATCTCACCCGTACTCCAGGAGAGCCCCTCCAAACCCAGAGGGCAGGGGCTGCCCAGTCCACATTCCCGTTGTCTCCGTCCCACTGCCTCCGCCATCCTCTGTCCCCACATGCCCCTTGTTCACCGTGTGCATGTGTGTGCCCTTGTGTTCACCGTGTGCACGCGTGTATGTGCTTGTTTCGATGCAGGGACCACCCTCCGCGGAAGAATCCCCCAAGTAAGCTTAACGGGCAGTCCCCGGGCCTGGCCCGGCTAGGGCCTGCTGCTGGCCCCCCGGCACCCTCCGCCAGCCCTGCCCGGCACACGCTGGTTAAGAAGGTGTCCGGCGTGGGTGGGACCACGTACGAGATCTCGGTGTGAGGACTGACTGCTACCCATCCGCTGTGGCGCCACGGGGACCAGGACCCCACAGCGCTTCCCCACCGACCTCTCTGCCCCAGGGACAGGAGGCTACCCTGCCTGGTGTGACAACATTGGCGGGAAAGAGTACCTGCCTCCACAGCTTACCTGCGCCCCCTGCCCACCCATTCACTCATCTGCTCACGGGAAAGGCAGGAACCCGTGCCAGGCAGGGCCAAGCACCAGGGGCCTTGGGTCTGTGTGTCTCACCATGTCCCATGGCTGGGGCAGCAAAGGGACCCAGACTGCATCTGCGGGTCCCCCTCTCTCAGCTCTACCTGCTGCCCTATCACCCATGTGCCCCCAGCTCATCACCAGGCCAACCCCAGCAGTCCCCTCACAGGTTGGTCCCTGAGGTCCAGAGGCTCGCAGAGGTACCCAGGGCTCCGGGCTGTCCTCCCGACATGGCCCCAGGCTCCCAGCCCAGGGCCCTGCCCGCCAGGCTGCTTCTAACACGTTGCCTTTCACAGACTCTGCCGCCAGCTTTTGGCTGATGCTCTGTGGGGAGTCCAGCCCAACCTGCCCTGGGTGGGGATGGACGGGTGGACAGACAGCAGACAGACAGCCAGCTGCAGTGGGGGTCCAGGCTCTGTGTGTTCTGTCTCGCCCGGCTGGCGGGCCTGTGTCCCATGTCTGTGTGCTGAGCTGTCATGCCATGTCCCATGTGTAAGCGCTCCGGCCACCGCCGTCCCCTTCATCGAAGCCTTAACCTCCGCTTATGCTCTTGTGGGAGGCGACGGAGGGCGGATGGGAGCGGGCATGGGGCGATGCTGCCACGGGGCACTGACACCCAGAGCCCCCACCCAGCCTTCATCCCTCCCTGTCAGACTGGAGACCCCCACCCCGCCCAGGCATGCGCATTCCTAGCCCTGGCCCGCCGTGGTGCGTGACCGTGCACAGCACGTCGGGGAGGGCCAGCGCTCCCCTGGCGTCAGGGCCCAAGAGTAAGCACACGACAGCGTCTGCTTGCGTTGTGTCTGTTTTATGTTTTTATATCTACATCTATATATCTATAATTTTATTAAAAAAAGAAAAAGAGTCATTTTGATTCTTTCCAGGCCCCAGGGTGGGAGGAGGGCAGGGTTGAGCTCTGGCAGGGGCACTTCCTGGCGTGCACGGGTCAGCGGTCCTCGGGCACATCTACTGACTACTACTGAGGTGGGACTAGCTGGTGGGTCTTGACTGTGGGTGTGAGTGTCCCTCCCCCGGGTCTGTATCGACACTGTTCCTGCCAGCTCTGCAGCCCGAGGGAGGGGGAGGGGATGCCTGCAGGGCCCCAGCTGCTCAGGCCCTGGGGCAGCTGTGCCTGCTGGAACTCTCCCCTGCCTGCCGAGTGCCAGGGCTGGAGCTGTTGGAAGGCCGCAGCTCCACTGGGCCAAGACAGTGGGGAGGGTGGCCCAGCGCAGTGCTCAGGGACCCGGGGTAGGAGCCCCCGCTGACCTCCACATTTCTGCTTCTCTCTTACGGACGCCGCGGCCCTCAGGGGGCGGATTGGCACCTGCAGCGGTGGATGGGGGTGGCGTGGCCAGCCCAGGGTGCCCCCTGGGCTGCATCTGTGCCACCTTGGCCACCTCGAGGACCGCCCGCGGCTGCGGGCCCCCTGGAGCCCATCCGCCGGGGCTCCCCCTCGCGGGGCCATGTGCCGCCTGCATCTGGCTGCATCCAGCCTTTTCCCCAGCCTCTCTGGACCCTAGCAGGATGCCAAGTGGGTGGCTCCTGGGGCTGGGATGGCCCAGCGGGGGCACTCAGGAGACCCGGCTGCCGTGGACCTAGAGTGGGACAGGGTGTGGGCAGAGGGTCTCCTCTCCACCAGCTGCATCTCAACTCCCAGTCTGCCAGGGCCTGTGATCCCGTGACCTCAGGAAGTCCCCCACTTGCTGCAGGGGGCCCGGCACCCCATGGGGGTCGGCCCAGGACCAGCACACCCTTTGCCCAGTCTCCCTGCCCAACCAAGCACTTTAGACTAAGCCACTTCCTCCCCATGGAGCCCAGGCCTCTGTGGGTTGGGCTGGGGGGGGTCTCAGGTTGCCCCACAGCTCTCTGCACTCCCCCTGCCCCACTCCCAGTACATGAACAGATGCCTTAACTTCCTGGAGCTGCCAGCCTGGTGAGCCGTCCCACCCCTTGCCTGCCACCCAGCTCTGTGGCCGGCTCTGCCCAGGCTCACCTGGGGCATCCTACCTGGAGATGCCACACCTGGGAGCTCAGAGAGCCTGCAGCCCAGGCCCCACATCCCTGAGCAGCTGGGCCTGGATGTCCCAGGCAGCCCTTCTCCTGTGTAGGGCCCCCGTCCGCCCTGAGCGGTGGCTCTGTTTCTCCCCTTTTGGGGTGAGAGTCACCAAGCATTCTCTGTTGTTCTGAAGGGCACCCCCAATTGCATTCCCCTAATAAAACTTTTGGTGTTTACCTCCACAGCTGTGTCTACAAATGTAGTCCCCTGGACTGGACAGGGACCCGGGTTGGGGAGGGGACGGGATGGGGCCAGGGGTTCTGTGGGAAGCATGGGGTCAGTGAGTCAGCAGAGTGAAGGTTGAGTCCTGACCTCTGGGTTCCCCGGGAGGGTCTGGCCCAGGGATGAGTGAGGCCCCAGGACCTTCCTGCCACATCCCTGGACTCAGAGCTGGGGCTGCCCCCTGGAGGGCAGGTGGGGCATGAGTGGGGAGCCCACCCTGAGGCCGGGGCTTCACCCTGAGGGGCCCCACTGCCAGATTGTGCCTCAGGAGGTATCAGACCTGCTGTCACCCATCCCCATTTCCACGAAGACGAGCTCACAGCCATATGTGTTGTGTCAGGACTCTATGTCCGGCTGCAGGCCCAGCCCTCAGGACGGACCCCGCCTCCACCCTTCTCCACAGCTCCTGGCGGGGATGGTGCGCGGCGGTGCCGTGGGCAGGGGCGGTGCAGCCACTGGGCACCTGGGGCAGCGCCGGCTGCCTGGCCTCCTCCTCGCTGGGGCCGCTGGGCCTCCGGCCTAGAAGGGCAGGAAGTCATCCACCTCGAGGCGCAGGAAGGGGCCCAGCAGGGCCCGGAGCTTCCAGACGGCGGCACGGCTCAGCAGGGGTGGCACCAGCCCCTCGAAGGGTACGGGGTCCACCACGTACACGTAGGCAGCAGTGCAGGCCAGCAGGGCACCCAGCAGCAGCCTCAGTGCCAGCAGCCTGCGGGCGGTGGTGGTCAGGGGCAGGGGCCCACAAGGCCATCCCAAGGACTGGGCTCTGCCCGCGCAGTCACCTACCAGATCTGGCTTGTGAGGCCCTC
>NW_007248431.1:711681-759018 GCF_000164805.1 Carlito syrichta
CCTCGACCTGTCCCTGCCCCGAGTCCTCCTGGGTGTCCCCTTTGGGAACCTACCAGGAGCCCAGTGGCCTGGTTGTTGAGGGCTGTGTGAACCTCGGCCACGCCGTCCCACACCTGGGGGGACACAGGTGATGCCTGAGGAGAAGGCTATACCAGGAGGCCCCCAGCACCCCTCTTCCTGGCCAGGTAGGCACCTCAGTGATGGCCGTCTTCTTCCTCTCAAAGGACAGTCGAATCTGCTGCAGCTCATTCTGGGAAGGACACTGTGGACTCAGGCAGGATCAGCAGGGCAGCCAGCCCTCCCAGGTCCACGTGGGATTGCTGCACGAAGGCCCCCTCCCCTCCCCCTGCAACCCCCCAGGCCCACCTGGAGCCTCTGCATGAAGGCCCCCTTTTCCGCATCCCCCTTCTCCAGACCCACCTGGGACTGCTGCACAAAGGCCTCCTGCCCCTGGCACAGCTCCCGCCGCAGCAGCTGCAGAGGCACCCTGTCCCCCAGGGGCTGGGTGCTGGCCGGCTCCGGGGGCTGTGGGAGAGTCCCCAGGTCAGCCTCAGGCTGTAGACTAATGGGGGTTGGCCGTGTGGGGTCCCAGGGCCTGGTCTTACCCAGGCGAGAGCCATGCAGCTGGAGTGCTCGGGACACAGGGGCAGGAACTGTGGCCCCGGCCCCAGGAGGGCCCCCAGCTGCTCCCGAAGGTCCTGGTTCTGCCTTTTCTGGAGTGGGGGGCAGAGAGAGTGGCCCCTCTGTGGTGGCTGCTCCTCAAGCTGGGGCAGGGAAGGGCATGCGTGGGACCCGCTCACCAGGCTGTGGTTCTCCTGCTCCAGCTGCAGGAAGGACTGTTCTGCAGAGCCTGGCCTCCCGCACTGGAGCTGGGAGGGGGCTGCCTGGGGCGAGGCCGGGGCTGGGCATGGGCAGGGCCTGGGCCCTGAGCTGGGGGACATCCCCTGCCTGGGAGCCCCATGCTGTCGCCCCGGACTCAGGGGCCAGCTCCACCCCAGCCCTGCCTCTGCTGCTGGCCTTGGCCCTGCTGGGTCTCTCACTCTCTGCTGAGAAGCTTCTCCCTCTTCGCTGGAGGGAAAGATCTCGGGAGCTTCGCCCCCAAGTCTGGGCCGCCCACCCTCTGCCCTCGGGGCTGGGAAAGGCCTTTCAGTCTCCATGGAGTGAGCAGAGGTGAGGGGGACCAGGCAGGGCCACCTTACAAATCCCTGGCAGGGCTGGTCCAGGTATCCTCCATGGCTGCTTGAGGCTGGGGCAGGGGGACACTGGGGGTGGGAGTGGCCGCAGGGACCCAGGGTTTTTGGCCCCTCCATCCCTCCCTGCGACCCCTTCCTGACCCCAGGTCCAGGCTCTGGCCTGACCCAACCTGCTGCCTTCTTACTGAGGGCGCTCTGGGTGTCCAACCAGCCCCAGGCTGTCCTAGGCGACCATCACAAAGGCTGGATGCAGCCAGGGAGGTCACAATGGGCCCCACCCTCTGCCTCTTTCCCACCCACCCAACCACCTACCGAGTTAGCTACTTTTTTCTCTCTCCCACCCTCCCTCCCTCAGACAGGATCTTGCTCTATCACCCTGGCCGGAGTGCAGTGATGCAATCATAGCTCACAGCAGCCTCAAACCTCCTGTGCTTAAGTGATCTTCCCACCTCCATCTCCCCCGTAGCTGGGATTACAGTCATGCAACCACACCTAGCTAATTTTTTATGTTTTGTAGAGACAAAGTCTTGCTATGTTGCCCAGGCTGGTCTCCAAGTCCTGGCCTCAAGCAATCCTCCTGCCTCGGCCTCCCCAAGTGCTGAGATTATAGGCATGAGCCACTGTGCCCGACCCAGTTATTTTTCTTTTTTTTTTGAGTTGGAGTCTCACTCTGTTGCCCAGACTGGAGTGCAGTGGCTGCTCCTGGCCACCGCAGCCCCGACCTGCTGGGCTCCAGCGATCCTTCCACCTCAGCCTTCCAAGTAATCGGAATTACAGGCATGTGCTACCACACCCGGCTGATTTTTTTGATTTATTGTAGAGATGAGGTCTCGCCAACTTGCCCAGGCAGGTCTCAAACCCGTGGGCTCAGGCAGTCCACTCACCTCAGCCTCCCAAGGCACGGGATTACAGCCTGAGCCACCGAGCCCGGCTATTTTTCTTAAAATGTAAAACAGATACACAGAGTTCAAAAAATGCCAAACAATTAAAAAGCTGTTAGAGCCTGTTTCCCGCCGGCCCCTCCCTGTTTCCTGGCCATGAGCCCCCTCTCAAAGCTCCTTTGGGGTGGTCTGCCCTTCCTTGCAAAGCAAGGCTTGCCCCAACCCCCTTCTCACACAGAAGAGATCATCCTGCCTGCCTGTTTCTACCTAATATGTCTCTGAGGTTTAAAAATATATATATTTTTAGGTGTTTATTGAAAATTTACTTTGGCAGGTCCTGTAATTGCCACTATTCTCTGTCTACAAGTGCAGAAACTGAGGCTCAAAGATTTTTAGTTGCTTGCTGAGGGTCACACAGCTACTCAGTGGTGTGGGACCGGATGCAAGCTCATCATCACCTTTTAATGCTGCAGGGCACTCAGCAGTGGTGGTCCAGCTCACATCCCTGTTCTGCTTTCCTTCCTTCTTCCCTTGCTCAGCAGCACAATGCTCCCCTCACCACCACTGCCCCACTCCTCACTGCCCATTTAGTTAACATCTGCAGAAAGGCGCTCAGAGGGGCTGGAGCCTGGACATCCATAGTCAGGTCCCTCTCTTCACCCCTGGCTCTGGGCTGTCACTGGGATTTACTCTGTGTGTTTGTTAAAGGTAGGGTCTTGCTCTGTTACCCAGGCTGCAGTGCTGTGGAGCCATAATAACTCACCTCCTGGGTGCAAGCGATCCTCATGTCTCAGCCTCCTGGGTAGCTGGGACCTGGGTAGCAGTGCCCAGTGTTGGATCCATTTTGGCCAACAGGCTGTTAGAAGCTGCTGTAAGTAGAAATTTGCAGAATGCTTGTGTGTTGGGCCTTGACCTCTCTGGCGTGGCTCTAGGGGCTCTCCCATGTGGGGTAGACCTGAGTTGGGCTACAGAATAAGAAAACATGGTGGGGGAAGAGGCTTCTGTCAACCCAGCTGGCCCCCAGCTGCCCAAAGGTGGGTGGACAAACCCAGTAAGACTCCTAGAGAACTGGCTCACTTGGCTAGCCCAGCCGCTAACTGCATGCTCATGAGCCCTGGCTAATAATACATGGCTGTATTCCCCACTGAGTTTTGGCATGGTCTGTCACAAGGGAAGAGAGAACGAGAGGCCGCACAGAGCTAGAAGGATCCTGACCACACGCTTGCTGGATGCTGGGTCGGGAGAGAGTCCCGTCTGAAAGTCTGTTCCCAGGGAGACACGAAGGCCTGGCTTGGGGTCCTCTCTAAAGCCTGCAGGTCCTCTCTGATCCCTGTGACTCTGGGGTTCCCAACAGCTGAGGACATTTCCTTACGGCCTGGGTACTCAGAGGACATTCCACCCCGAGACTCAGCATTTCTTTGATGGCTTTTTTTCTGCTTGTCCTGCTCATGTTGAACTCCCAGTGGTCAGATGTGGACCTTCTGGGATGATCATATAGTTCTTTCCTTTTCCCTACCTGTGTTTGTCCCCTTTAGGTATTTCCTGGAGTCCTGCTGCACCCTGCCTCTGTTTCTTGAAGCATTCTGCATCTTGGCAGTCTCACCTGCAACTTTCAGAGCATCTCCTGTTCCCATTTCGGAGCATGCTGTTCCACTTTGGGGAAGGCCATGTTTCCTCCTGTGCTCCCTCTCTCCTGGGGTGGCTTTGTCTGGTCCTGGGAGTCCCATGAAAGCCCGTCCTCCAATGCCTGGCACCTCTTTCTTTTCTACGCTGTACACCAGTGTCCCTGTTTACAAGGGAAGTAGGCGGGGGGGGGAGTGCTGCTCTCCTTAAGAGTTTCTGGAAGTGGTTCCCTGGGAGGAAGGCCCCTGCCCTTGGGAGGAAGGCCCCTAACCCTGGGAGGAAAGACCCTGTCCCTGGGAGGGAGGCCCTGCCCCTGGACAGTGCCACTGTTACAGCTCTGAGGTCTGGGTGGTGACGTGTCAGAGGTTTCGATGCCCATTCTCATGAACTGGGCTGCCCTGATTGTTCAAAGAGCTCGGCTCTCTCCCAGTCAGCTGGGTCCCGGCAGCCGTCCCAGCCATTGCTGTCCTTGCCTTGTTCCCACCCAGCAAGCCCACGATGCCAGCTCTTACTTCCTATGCTCTCTTGTCTGCAGGTGGCCTCTCCTGTTCTTGTGCCCTGTGGGGCCTCCCTAGTGAGGAGGTGGCTCAGGTGGTGTCCGGTCCGTGGCTCTGTGCAGGAGAGGGCCAGAATCGGCATCTGCAAAGCAACAGGCTCTGTCTGGGGGTAATCACAGTGGGCAGGGAAGGGCCTTTGTCACCTGTCCTAGCCTGCCCAGGACTGTGTGCTAAAGCACCTGAGGATGTGGCAGCTCCCAGGCCCTTCCTGGCCTCTGCTCCACTGGTTCCTCTCTGGAATTTCATGGGTCTCAGGGCATGCTCGGCTCAGAGCCCTAAAGGGCCTCTTGGGTAGGAACTAGGAGATCCCCAGGGATGGTGGTGCTGGGGTGGGTGAGGGGAAGCCCTGAGTGGTGGAACCAGGCGGGACCGTGTCCAGCTTTCTGTGCTCCCAGCTGCTAGGTGCCCTGTGGTGCCGGGCCGCTCTGCAGGCAAGGAGACTTCATGGAGTTGGGTGCCTCCGGTGACAAGGACACCGGGTCACATGGGCCAGCAGCTGAGCTGGGTCCCCAGGCCCCACCAGGATCCCAGGCCTGATGTCTCCCCCATCACCAAATGGCCTGAGGGCCACCCAAGTACCCTGGATACCTTGTGTTCTCCCACCGCACTAGACCGGGACCCGGTTCCTCAGCCTGGGATGCCCCCTACCACCGATGCCCCCGCACTCCTGCGAGGCTCACTGGGCTCTCAGAGCCACCCTGAAGGTTTCTCCTCCTGAAGCCTTCACCAACACTCTCCGTGCTCCTTGCTGTGTCCCGGGTAGGGACCCTCAGAGGGAGGGAGGGTTCCCGGACCACAGCCTGATCCCACCCACAGGGTCACATGTGCTAACCTGAGCCAAGAGCCCCGCACTTCGGTGTCCTGGCCTGGGGCAGGCGTCAGTGTTCCGCACAGGATCAGACACTGGCTGGAAGCCGGAACTAGAGGCCACACGGGCGGAAGGTGGACAGTGTTGGTGGGGGCCGTGGCCCGGTTGCCAGGCAGCGGCCTCCGGACACCGGTTACCATGGAAGCCGCTTCCTGCCCGTGTTGCCATGACGCCGAGATGGCCTTGGGAGCTGGAGCATGAGAAGGGGCAGCCCCCTTGATGGAGGTGAGCTGGGCAGGGAGGATAGGCTGGGTAGGGCAGGGGGCAGGAGTTGGTGGGGGCACTCTCGCCATCCTCCCTTCGGCCTCAGTGTCCCATTTTGAGAGGAAGGTGGGCCCACTGGGCCAGTCACAGCCCTAGGGAACCCCAGCCCTGTGCTCCCCAAAGTGAACTTCTGGCCCAGACCACCCAGGCTGCCCGTCAGGGAACCACGCCCCCTCCAGCCTGTAGAACAGTTCTCCATCAAGGGTCAGGGGCCTCAAGCCACCCTGGAGAAATGTCCTCGGGGCCTGCAGGCTTCCCTGGTGGGAAGCAGGCGCTACCCCTTGTGCCTCCCTTCTGGGACTTGGGGCACAGCCTAGGGTGTGGGTGGGTAAGAGGGGGAGGGTGGCCTTTGGCCCAGGCCCACAGGGCTCTGAGGGTGAGCTGGGGCCTTCTAGGTGCCCTTAGAGTCACAATCAAGACTACCAGTCCACTGGGAGCTGTGTGAGGGATGCATTGGCCTGCAGAGTAACTGCCTCATGCTAGGGCCAGAAGGGAGCCAGAGGACCCACACTGCTCAGTCCTGGGCTGTCTTCCCTCCCCACAGCCTGTAGGGGCAGCTCTGTGGGGACAGAGAACAGGTGGGAGTTGGGTCCTGAGAACAGGATGTGGGTACTGGGGGCCAGGCCTGTGAGGTCCCCCTGGACGTCCCCTGTCAGCTGCGAGACTCAGATAGGGGAGGGCCCCCGAGTCTGCTCTGTCCCCAGCATAGCTGAGCAGCTTCCAGGGTATGCATGGTGGCAGGCCATTTGTCTCCCCCTCCAGGGTGACTCTCTAAACACCTGCTGCTTACATTTTTATTTAAGGATCAGAGCGATAATAAGAATGTCCAGGAAAAGCCTGTTAGATGGTGCAGCCCCAATAAATTACCATCAGCCACAATGTTGGGCTCTAGGCCCAGGAGGTGGCCATGCTGGGGCTGCCATGCGCTGTACTCCAGGGTTGCTGTGGGTGGATTTGATGTGCCCACCTCTGCTTGGGCCTGGAAACTCCTTCCCCATGGGAATCCCACCCAGCTTGGCTCAGTCCACCCTCTATGCCCCATGCTCTCCTGCTCCTTCCCTACCAGACGGCCTTGGGAGCTGGCGTGATCAGAGTACCCGATGGTCAGTGCTGGGGTCACCTCACTAGGCCCTTGCTGGGGCCAGAAGCAGGGACTACCACCCACCCCACTCACTACCCCTTGCCCTGCCCAGCTCCTGCTGGGTAATAGGCTGTCGGTTGAAGCAGGACATGCAGTGCTGAACTGAGGGCTCCTGAGGCCTGTCTCCATGCCCCAGGACCAGGCTTCTCAGGTTGAGGGAGTGATTGGGATGGATGATGAGCTTCAGGCCCGGAATCCCTCCACCCCACCCACCCTCTCTCTCCAGGACTGTAGGTGCAGGCAGGAGCTGGGGTGCAGTTCCCAAGTTCACCAACAGATAGAGCCATGGCCCTGCAGACAAGCTGTGGGTTTTTGGGGACCCAGTGCCCAAGGCAAGCCAGGTGACCCTGGGCAAGGCCAGTGGAAGCTAGGGGTGGGTCCACCCAGGCCACAGCTCTGGTCAGGCAGGGGCAGTGCTGGGGGTACTTCCTCCCCACTAGCATCTGTGGTTCCTGTGAGCCTTAGGGCAGCACTGGTCTGTGGTCAGAACGTCGGGGACTGGTTCTAGAGTGTCCTTCACCTCACACTCCACACAGAAATGAATCATCCTTGGCTCACCCAGCACTGTCCTGGGGCCCTTGTCTGCCCCTCCCAAGGCGTGGGTTCTAGTCTGGGGGGCCTTCCCAAGCACAGAAGCCTCTGGGTAGCCCAGGCTGACTCTCGGCCATCCTGACTGCCAGTAGGTAGCTTTGGCTGGGAGATCTCAGGGCCCTGAAAGCAGACATGATACCCTCACCTCCAGCCTCTGCCTTGGTCTCAAAGCAGGATTGGGGGATCCTGTTGCTTGTCACAAGATGCCACCCTGGGCCTTGGTCTGGGGTGGTGGGCTGGTCCGGAGACTGGGCATGGCCACTGCACCCCCAGCCCACTCTGCCCCTCCTTGACCTGGGCCTGGACCTCCAAGGCCTTCACCCCTCGGCCCTGGTGACTTGGCCCATGTGAGGCCTCAGGCCTGGTTCCTTGGAGCCTGGCCAGGATCTAGACTTTCCCTGGCGAGTGGAATCTGAGATGGGGGCAGAGCAGAACAGGGCTGGTAGAGGCTGACTGTGCAGGCACTGGAGGATGGGCCGGGACAGCTTCAGGGTGGATTGGAGGAATAGAAGAGGTGGGCAAGGCCTAGGGACAGGCCTATGTCACTCTGGGGCTTGGGTCTCTCTCAACTCTGGGCTTTGAAGCTTGAGCCCAGCCTTGTCCTCAGGCAGGGCCCCTTCAGCCACAGATTCCCACATTACTTGGAGTGTGTGATGAGGGCGTCAAGCCCCCACCCAGTACGCATGGCAGAAAGGAGACTGAGGTTTCAAGCCCCACTGCAGTCTCCATGCCAGCCCCTGTTGCAGAGTCTCTTGGGAGAGGAACAGGAGGACGGGGCAGATTGGAGAGCACAGCTGTGGGGTGCATGGTGCCTGGTCCCTGCTGAGCTGGCTGTGGTCTTCCTGGCCCCTTAGCTGGCTATGCCAGGGGCACTGTCCAGAGGCTACCTGCCCCTTAGAGGTCTGATCTCAAAGCCAGCATTCCTGGTGACCCTAAGTCCACCAGACATCCGTGCCAAGACCACTCTTGCCTCACCCCTCCTGTCCCCAGGGAGCAGGAATCTGATGGACTGGCCACTCCGGGCAGATGGCCTTGGCTCACAGGCATCACATTCCGTCGCTCTCAGAGGAGCTTCCCGTGAATAGCCTTGCCCTCAGGTCCTTGATGAGAGGTGGGCTCATCTGGTGCAGCCCACATACTCTTGCAGCAGACTCAGTCCCCAGTCGGTGGCAGCAGGAGGCCTGTTAGTGGTGAACCCACTCCATTAACAGCCTCTGAGAGACCCTCTGGACTGCTGCTCACCTCCACCTGGTGGCTTCCTGGGTTGGTGTGTGCCCCTTTACTTCTTCTCCCTGGCCGGCCTGGACCCTGCTCCTCAGAGTTGCCTGGCTGCCTGACCTGGAGACACCATAGACCCTCAGGGCACCAGCCCAGTCAGGTGGGCTCCCTGGAGTCAGCTTTGGTCAAAAGGTAGGGGCCAGTAGGTGTTCCTCCTCCCTTTTTGTCAGGCCTGTCTCTCTACGTCCCTCCTCCTGCCTGGGCCCTTCCTTCTCCCTCAGGTTCTGAGGTCACACTCCCCAGAAAGCCCTGCTGCCCTTCCTGCCTTGGCTTGGTTTTCTGGGGAGCTTGGGCTAAGATGCCACTAGGCCTTCTACCACCCACACCCCAGCTTGCTGGCAAGGGGCCATCTGCCTGACGCTGGTCAGCACTGCCGACCAGCTCTGTGCTCAGGCCAGGTGCTGGCGGCACCAGGAGACTCCTGGGAGGCAGCACAAGGCATTCTTCTTAATAAGTCCCACGGATGATGAAGGGCAGTATCATCCCTCGCTGATGCGCCTTGAGCGTCTCGCCATACCAGGAGACATTTAATTTCTCTCAGGAAATGGGCGCAAGTTATAAAAATGGTAATTTCTTGGAGATTCAATTACGAGTTTTCATTGTTACCCTCGGTAATCAAGGAAACGATTTTTCACCAAAGGCTGTGAATGATTCTGATCTCGGGGGGCACCAGGGCAGGCGGGGGCTTGGGGACAAGGAGAGGGACTGTATCTGCAGGGCAGGCCGCAAGAGTGGGGCTGACTGGCCTGGTGGGCCCGGCCCCTCACTGTGCACCCTGCCTGAGGGAGCTTGAGCCTCAGGCTTCTCATCTTAGTACTGGGTCGTGGGGATGTGTGGGCTGCGGGGATGTGGGCCACTTCCTGGGTGGCTGGGGGTGGTGCCCATGGAGAACCCCCTGGCCTGTTCTGTGGGCCAAGGGGAGGCTTGGGAAGGGAAGACAAAACTCATCTTCTACAAAGCCTCTCTCCATCTCAGTCTTCCTGCCTGCAGATGGACCCGTCTCTGGTAGGTAGGGTCTGCATTCTGGGGTGGAGTTTGAGGAGGTGACACAAGCTCCCAGGCCCAGTGCTGTTGAGGTAGATGTGTCATGTGTCTTTGCCCATTCCCCGCTGAGCACCCAAGCTGAATTTCTTCTGTCTCCCAAGGCCTCCGCATTCTCGTTGGATGCGGACCTGATTTTTTTCCCAGAGTAGTATCTTGGCTCTAAATAACATCTCCAGGATTAACGGTGCCAGCAGCCAACAGCACCAGGTGATTGGAAAAAGGGTTTTATGGCCCCGAGGGTGAAATTGAACTTGCATCCGATGTGTATTTCCAAGATGGGATTTTCCTCCCTGGCAAATGTGCACGTTTCACGCTAATTATTACGGCAGCTCTTCGCCACTCGTCACCCCTGGTGAGAGGATGCCTGCTGGCAACAGGCTGAGCCTGTCGAGCCCACAGGTCAGGCTGGGGTCATCTCCAGGCCCCTAATCGCAGCATACCCAGGACTGGCTCTGCTGATGTGACCTCAGCCAGGGAGGGCCCAAGTGAGGGGAGAGAAGGAACCCCGAGGGCAGGGCTAGGCATCCTAGTGGTGCCACTCCAAGAGAGGGGCTGGAAGCAGGCCCCAGGTTGAAGGTGTGTCCTCAACTGGAGCATTCAAGGAGATTCATAGTCCCCTCACTCAGGGGCTCCGGGAAGGGCTCATAGCAAGGAGCTGGCATCCTGGACTGAGCTGGGCAGTTGACCTCAAATCTGGTCCTATCGCCCATGAAAGTTCTTCTACTCCAGATTGGCCTGTCCAAGCATGTTTCTGCAGCCCAGTCCAGCCTAGTCCAGCAGATAACCCAAAGAGCCCAGACCAGCCCAGCCCAGCCCAGATAGCCCACAGAGCCCACCCAGACAGCCCAGAGAGCCCAGCCCAGCCCAGACAGCCCAGCTCAACCCAGCCCAGCCCAGTCCAACCCAGACAACCCAGCCCTGCCTAGCCCAACACAGCCCAGATCAGCCCAGCCCAGTCATCCCAGTCCAACACCCAGCAGATTGGGCAGGAGCAGGCCCTGCCTCTTGCGGCCCTCACTGTGCACCCTGTCTGAGGGAGCTTGATCCTCAGGCTTCTCATCTTAGTACTGGGTCGTGGGGATATGTGGGCTGTGGGGATGTGGGCCACTTCCTGGGTGACTGGGGGTGGTGCCCATGGAGAACCCCCTGGCCTGTTCTGTGGGCCAAGGGGAGGCTTGGGAAGGGAAGACAAAACTCATCTTCTACAAAGCCAACAGGCCGTCATCACAGGGACACTGAACCCCAGCACCAACCCCTATCCTTCACTAGGGGCAGCTGCCCTCACCACACAGTTCCCAGGTGAGGCCAGAGGCTCAGAGCAAGGCAGAGCTTGTCTGGGGTCCCAACTGCAGGTGAGCTGTGGTGAGAGTTAGAGCCTGGGGATGTCCTGCCAGGGTCTGGGGTACGACTGTGTTGAGGAGTCCAGGGGCTAGAGGGCCAGGGCCCAGCAGACACAGCCCCTGCCCTGGGAGACAGGAGGGAGAGGAGGTCCCGAGGTCCCGGCAGAGTGCTCTCATCCTGTTTCCTCCAACCTGGCCCCACAAAATGGCCCCATCTGCTGCTAGTGACCCTGACAGGAGGTGCATGAAGTCTGGCGTCCTGAAGGGGACTTTTCCCAGAGTAATTGTCTTCGATTCACTTGCAGTAAATACTAGCTATTTTTTCCCTTTCCAATGATTGAACTTATTTGTTTATTTATTATTTATTTATTGAGTTGAAGTCTCACTCTGTCTCCCAGACTGGAGTGCAGTGGCCGTTCCCGGTCACCACAACCTCGACCTGCTGGGCTCCAGCAATCCTTCTGCCTCAGCCTTCCGAGTAGCCAGAATTACAGGCACGCTCTACCACCCCCGGCTAATTTTTTTATTTATTGTAGAGATGAGGTCTCACCAAGTTGCCCAGGCGGGTCTCGAACCCGCGGGCTCAGGCAATCCTCTCACCTCAGCCTCCCAAAGTGCTGGGATTACAGGCTGAACTTATTTATTTTTAACTAAGATTAAATGTTCTCTGTGAGCTCATGATACTGACTGCCCTGCCAGGCTCAGTCTAGCCTCCCCTTTGTGCCTCCAGGTACAGCCCACTGGGCAGGGAAAGGGACAGGTGGCTCTGGGGAGCAAATAAGTTGCTTCTCTGGGAAACTCTGGGACTTGAAGAATCAGTTTCACCATCACTTTGGCTACCATGAACTTGACCATCATGACCATCTTCATCACCATCATCACCACCGTCACCAGCACCATCATCACCACATTCATCGTCACCATCACCGCCATCACCACCACCATCATCACCACCACCATCACCACATTTATCACAACCACCATCATAACCATCATCCCTTTCATTACCATCATCACTACCATCAGCACTACCACCACTTTTGATCACCGTGACTGAGACCATCCTTATTACCCTTGTCGCCACTGTCACAGCACATGTTGACAAGCCCAGGCAGGATTTGAGGCCTGCCAAGGCTTGGCACTAGTTCTACCACACAGGAACCTCCAGACTGGCCTGACTGCAAGTAAGGGGATGCCTGGCTGTGGGGGTAGGCATTGTGGAGGGGGAAGGGCAGGCTAGGGCAGGTCTTGAAGGACTTGGGTCCATGATCACCCACAGCACAAGGACCCTCCCCCCAGTGCTCCTTCCTGTCTCAGCAGGGAGACCCAAGTTCTGTCCTTGACCAAGGTGGGGCAGAGAAAGCAGCCAGGGCAAGGAGGAGGGACAGAGGTGACCCATCTTTCTCTCTGGCCAGCCCCACCTCCACCAGGCTGGAGTGCAGCCTCCATGGCCTACTCAGAGCTAGGGGCCACCTGGAGGAGGTGCCCAGTCATCCTCCCCTTGAGACTCCAGCCAGTGCTTGGAGACTGCTGGGGGTTGGAACCAGGCACTCAGCCAAAAGGACCTGAGAACATCTGCTGCACAGAGCCCACTCTGCTAGAGTCCCACCCAGAGGTTCAATTTGCTCATCTGTGACAGGGGCTGACTCAGTGCCTGCTGCACAACAGGCCATGAGGGCAGAGGGCAGGATGCCAGGAGGGCCACAGGGTGCTGCCTGGTAGGGGGTCATGAATTAGCCTTATGGGTTGTCTTACTGTGTTGCCTCACTAAGAATAGTGGGAAGTGAGCCAGAGCTTGGGTCCATGGTGGTGCTAGGTGTCTGTGGTCACCCAACATCACAGTGGCACCTGCTGTGCCACCCCTAGGCTGCCCAGTCCCAGTCAGCCTCCTGCAAAACCGTCTTGTCCTCTCAGGGCTGGCCTGCATGTGCCCAGGAGACTGTCTCCTGCAGCTCCCCCAGGGATGCTGAGGACCCTGAAGACATCAGCAAGGTGAGCAGGGCATCTCGTGTGGGCACACATGCCTGCAGTCTGAGGCCAGGACTGACCTGGGACAGTGGGTCTTGGGGACCCCTCTGATGCACGGGTGTTTAACAGCCTCTCTGATGTCATCCTCCCAGCAGATCTGAGGTCAAATGAAGGACTCGTCTCAGCTGGCCACGGGGCCTGCCTGGGAGTGGTCTGGTGTCTGGGGCCTGGTGGAAAGGGTTTGGTCACCTAGGCCCACCCAGCAAGGTTGGGACTCCCCTAGGTGGCCTCAGTCTGCTTCATTCTGGGCAGGAGTCAAGAGACGGGTGTGCGAAACCCCTTTCAGGTAATATTATTAACAATTAAAAATCTTAAATCTTGGTGACATTCCCGATGGCCAGATAATTAATACAAGAGCAGATAATAATTACTCACTGATTAATAACTGCATTTAATAGTTTTCAAAGTAATTGTGATAAAGAGAAAGTTAAATGAAAACCCATCAAAGTTGCTGATGCCCTGCACAGAAGGGCACCTTGGCACTGGGGTGGCAGAGTCATCTGGGCCGAGTTACTGGGCCCACTTGTTTCCTGGTGTCACACCAGGGGTGGGTGTCACCCACACTGGGATCATGAGGACACCCCCCCGACCCTGACAGGATGAAGACTCCCCGCCTTCCAGGGTGAGGACCTCAAACCCACCCACTCCATCCACCCACACTGGTTGAGAACTGCACAGAAAGTTAGGGTCTTTCCTAATACTGGCCTGCATGGGCAAAGCCTGTTCCTCTCCCTGCCCTGAGGGGTTTTGGAGTGGTTGCGGATTTGGTTCAGTAGGTAGCCCAGGTATCTTGGCCCCATCCCTACAGGCTGTTCCACATTTCAAGGCTAGTGGGCTGGGGCATTCTCTGCCCGCATGGTCCTTGGTTCTTCTACTGCCCCTGCCCCTTCGGGCCTTGGGCATACCCCTCCACCATAAGACTTGCCAAGCTATGCTCCTGGGATCTGATCCAGGGCTGCTTCATTCACAAATTCTCACTCAAGTATGAATGATTGCTTGGAGCTGTACTCATCCTTGAAGCCTCGTGTGTACCTTCAGCTACAGGAGAAAGAAGAGCAGGCCTGTGTACCCCACACTGAGTCTACCATCTCTGCAGCCCTGGACAGGGGCTCGGAGCTGCCAGGAGCCAGTGGTGGAGACAGAACCACTGTCACATGCTGCTTACATGAGCCAGCTTCTCTGTTCCTAGTTCCCACCATGCCCAGCCTACATCCCAGCTAACCCCGCCATGTGACCCCCTCGCCTGGTCCTCTGAGCAGGATTGTCCTGAGTCACCATAGCATCAAGACCCCTCAGAGCCACTTTGTCCCCTGTGGGCTGTTGCTGTCCCTGCACGGCCTGCCCTAGGACCCAGAGTGGAGCAGATGGCTCTGGACTCCAATGATAAGCAACCTGGACTTTGCAAACCCACAAAGGCCAAGAGGGGAGAAGGGGAGTGACAGTCAGAAGGGCTCATGGGCACCTCGGGGCCTGTTGGGGCGGACTGTGGGGGTTGCAGCTCACCTCGGAGCACTTTGGCAGGATCACAGAAAGCCATTAGGTAGAGAGCTGGTGCAGGCAGGCTTGTGGCCCATCCTCCCCACAGATCCTGACCCCAGAGGGGAGAGAACACAGCCTTGTCCCTGTGGAGCTGCCTCCCAGCCGAAGATGCAAACTCCAGGCACTAGGAAGTAGAGAACGCCCCGAGGGCAGTAAATGTGCGTGGCCTCCTCTTCTCGTGCAGAGGCCCTTGTTGTGATGGGGATGGTGGACACGCAGTGACGGTGGCGGGTATGGCCTGGTGCGGGGGCGGGACAGATGTGGCGCCTACGCTGTGTCTGAAACTTCTCTGAAAGTTTAGAGTTTTCCAAGGCAAGAGATTAAGAGCAGGAGGCATCTGAAGAGATTCAGGGCTGTGAGTGGCAGCCCTTTAGGGTTCCGGCTGGGTCCGCCTTGTCGCTGGGTACAGGTGGTCATCGCAGGCTGTGGATCAGGCAGGGGTGTCCTGGACTCAATTCCCATCTCCCACTTTGGAGAGCACTGCCTCACTCAGTGCCTCTGTGTCAAGGTCACACCTGGATGGGTAAACTGGTGCCGGAGATGGTTGGTGCCATTCGAGGTCCTGAAGGTCAGTGTCCGAGCCACTGGGCTCTTGGCCCCTGCTGCTGCCCCAGTCCAGGATCTCAGGCCCCAACCCTCAGGCCCCACCAGGCCAAGGTTGCTGTGCCTGGTGTATCAGACTGGCACAGTCCCTTGTTATCCCGCTATAGTCCTGTCATGGGGTCAGAGGCTTTGAGGCTATTAGTGGGACCGCAGGCTTCTCCAAGCCTGGTCGCTCATTAGCAGTCCTCCGCTCTCCTGTGCCAACACACTGCCTCAGCCTTGACCCTGTGGGCACTACCGTGGGTAGGTTGCTGGGTGGCTCTTTCCCTGCCTGCCCTTCTGTTTTCCCGGTCCCCGCACCCATCCCCAGCCTGGCTGAGCTCTGCCATGAGTCCACCTCCTCTCCACACCCCGCCCACCCCACCCTTGCCCCCTACATCAGCCTGGAAGGGAGGGGCTGGTGGTCCTGGGAGGATCTTGGGACACAACCGCAGGGGCAGCTAGGAAGACTCTGGTCCCGGTCCCTGCTATGCAGTTGGGGCTGCCTCCCCCATCCTGGCCTCAGTATTCCCTCATGTAGAGTGGGTTCGGAGAAAAGGCAAGGCACTGCTGTGGGTGCTGAAGTTTCTGTCATGGGGGTCCTCGGGGCCCAGGCCAGTATGGCGGGCACCTCCCATGAGCTCCTTGGGTGGGGCTGGGCTGGCTCAGAGGATGGTCCTGCAGCTGTATCATCTTTGGGGGAGGATGCCGAGACCCACCTGAGGCCACCAGTGTCAGTGCAGACCCTGGGAGGGACTTCGTGCCTAGCTGACCTCTGGGTAGTCTCTTTCTCTCCAAGGGGGCAGGTGGAGAGTAGAGATGGAGTAGGTCATGGGCCATCCATATTCAGAGATAACTGCATGAGGAGCGACTGTCCTGGGTCCCACTTGGCTTCTCAGGGCTCCATGGCTGGGGTAAGGCTGCCCGTGTGTCTGTAGCTTCAGACTCACAGGGCAATGAGCTCGGCCAGGGGCGGGGGTGAAACTGGGGATCCACAGGAAATGCCATCCACAGTCTTTGAGGTCCTGCCCAGGGCCTGGATGCCCCTGGGATTGGTGTTGCCTGGGTACCTAGGTCCCTCCCTAGGGCTCACCCTGCCATTAGTCCCCAGGACTGGGGGAGACAGCGGTCAGTGGCCACCTGGCTGGCCCTTCTCCTTAGTAATGCACTCCTGTCAGACCTCCTCTCCTTTTGCCCTTAAACACAACCTCCAGCTGGGGTGGAGGAGCGTCTGGCAGTGGCTGGAGGGACTTGGGGTCCAGGAGTGAGGCCCTGGGAGGCTACGTGGAGGAGTGCAGGACTGGTTGGCCACTGGGGCCAGGCACAGGGTCTCTGGCTTCTGGTAGCATCCTGGGAAGCTGGGCAGGGGCAGAGCGGTGCCGAGAAAGCAGCCCTTAGGGGCTAGACTGTGGGCCCTCCTTGTCCTGGGGCTGGTGGACTATGGAATGGGGGTGTGTAGGGCAGTTCTGGGGGCCACAACCCTGTGGGGCAGAGGCCAGGAGTGATTGCAGCAGGTCCAACGTCATCAATCCCAAGAGGGGATGGAAGAGCAAGGCCGAATTCTAGATGCTTCCAAACAAATTGGAGTCAGAATGGGGGGGATCAAGCGCCATCTCAGGTCTTGCTGGGGAGGGGCCTGGGGACTGCTCACTCCCCCAGCCAAGCTTTTTCCCTCAGATTCTTATACCCTCCTGGAACCCTACCCCATTGCTCCTGCCTGTGGGCCCCTTCCCCATGGAAGAGTGTCAGATTTAGTGGGGGCAGAGGCCATTGTTTCTTGTTGGTCCTAGGAGGTTAGTGAGGGGAGTCCTGGGCTGGGATACAAGTGCACGAGGGTCCTGTCCCCCACCACCCTTTTGCAGCTGGTTGGGAGGAGTCCTCCGTCAGGCATGGTTACAAAACTTCTAAGACTTAATTACAATCACTCCTCAATTGCTCAAATGCCATTGATCTGGGTCTTGACTGATGGGGAAAATATGGTCATTGTTAGGGGAAGCATCGATAGGCCAGCACTGATTGTGCAGCTCAGGGCAGGCAGGACCAACCAAGTCATGGAGGCCTTGCCAGAATCCATGTCCAGATCCTTCCGGAAGGCAGTCTGTGGGCTCCGGGGTGGCTCTGCCACTGGCTGGTTGGGAGTCCCTGAATTGTCATATCCTAGTGGAGCCCCGAGGACCCCACAGAACTGTGGTCATGCCAGGCAAGAGGGAGGCTCCAGGGCTCCTGGAAGTGTACACCTTGGGCAGGAGACCATGAGCACTCCATGGAGACACCTACCCATGTCGTGCAGTTGGGGTCCTCTTGATGCTGCTGTGGGACTCTGGGCTAGCAGGCTCAAGTCTCATCAGGGTCTTCTGCTGGTCAGCCCCTTGGTGAGAAGGTGTGAGAGGGAAGGGCTCTGTGGTGGGTGCTGAACCCCTCACTGTTACAGGCACTGAGGGCTGGACTCTGTCCCCTATGGGCAGACAGTGGGCACCTCTGTATAGGAGACAGCCTCAGCGGGAGCCAGGATGGAAAGCTGGTCAGCTTCACAGAGGCAGAGCATTGTGTAGGGCTGGAAACATGCTCTAGACCGGGCACCCAAGGCCCTGGCCTGACAGCCCTGAGACCGTCCCTTCCCGAGGGGTGGCCTTGGCTGTGAGGCCCAAGGCAAAGGAAAACTCTGGATGACAGCTTCTGGGAGGATTAAAGGGGGCCATAGTCTAGTTTTCTGTGTTCCCTTGGAACAAGAAACATAAAGCTCTCAGCTCACCAGTCCTTAAAATAAGAAGTTACATGAAATGTCTCCCATAAACACAACAAACACTAAAACCTCATGTGATTTTTTTGCTCATGGCCATGGAGGCTCCTCCCTCCCTGCCTGGCAGGGGTGAGGGGAGGAGGAGGGCAGGGGTGAGGGCTGCAGAGAAAAGACTAAAGGGGCTGGCATGTGGTGTCCTGTCTTGTGTCATGAGACCTCTGTTATCTCTGTTGTTCCTAGCTGCCCCCGTGGACTCCTGGCTGGGATGGATGGGAAGAAGGAAGCCAAGGGTGGCCAAGGTCTGTGCCTAGTGTGGGGGTCCAGCTTCTCTGAGGTTCAGGGGAGAAGGAGGGAGAGGGAATGGCCCAGAGGAAGGGGAAGGGGCTTTGGGTCTCCAGGACTGCCCGGTGTGGCTAGCACTTTCCTGGGACACACCCTTGGCCTTAATAAGGGTCCTGGGTGGTCTGGGGGTCCCCGTCCCTCCCCCTGGGGCCTCAGCACACAAAGCCCGCCCAGAGAGGCCTGGTCCTGAGCTATGGCAACCAGGGAGGTTAGGTGCAAGACCCGGGGGCCTCTAGGCAGTGGTGATCGGGGGCGGGTGCGGACTGTGTGGCTCTGTCCCGTGCTCTGCTACCGTCATTCCTGGACGGAGGCTTCTTTGAGCAGGGCCCAGCCTGCCTTTGCTGAGTCTTTTGTTACTTTAATTAATGCCCAGCTTCCTGACGCCTAATTAAACTGGAATTGCTCCATGTCCAATAGCCGAGTGTCCTATTAGATACAAGTTAATGCAACTGTCGCAGCGGCAGGAAAATGAGACTGGTGTGGCCCCAGGGAGGGTCGCGAATGCATCCTGTGGGATAGTGCGGCCTGACTGGGTGCCCACAGCCCCAAGGCCCACCCAGCACTTCCACGAGGCCCTTCCCAGGCCCCTGCTGAGGACCACCACCTGGGGAGTTGTGCCCACCCTGGCCCTTGGCCTCCAGCTCCCCCCAAACACCTGAGGGGAGTCTGGTTTCTTCCTGCTGACATTATCTGTTTCAACTTTATGAGAAACTCATGCCGTGTATGAAAATTTTGAAAATGCAGATAAATTAGAGAAAGAAATGTGAGGACCAGACCCCTCCACCCCAGAAATGCATTGTCCTTATGTAATCCTGCCTCCAGGCTCTGTGGAGGCTGGAGGATGCTCTGTGTGGCCTACAGGGCACCAGGGTACCACCCTGGAGTGGGGAGCTGGCAATTTAGGATGAGGGGCAGGGCTGGAAGGCAGCTGGGGATGTGGAGGTGACACCTCTACCCAGGAATCTCTGGGTGTGCCCAGGGGCTACTCCAGGGCTGGCTCTCACCCTGATGGCCCCCATGTCCGTGACAGCCTTGGGGAGGGCCTCCTCCAGTGGCCAAGGAAGACAGACCTGGCTGCCTATCACCCCAGAGTCCTGGGTCAGTCTCCCAGAGGACTTGGGTAGGGAAGAAGTGGATAGATGGGATTGAAGGAAGCCAATTGGAAAGGCCCTTCCCACCCACCACTGGGTGCTGACTGTCCCCTGCACTGGGCTCTTAGCCAGTCCAGTGGCCCTGAGGCACTAGCTCAGGGTAGGTGAGGCTCTGTCTGCCTAGAACATGGAGCAGGGGCTGCTGGGTAGGTTCGGGCATCTGAAGGGACGGCAGCACCCCTGGGCTGTCCTCCAGTTGGGCATGTGAGGGGCTGAAGGGCCACTCTCATGTTCCCGCCGGAAGGACATAGCCTGAAGCCCACGCTGTGCGGGTGAGTCTCTGGGTCCTGTGTGTGGTACAGCAGTCACTGCTGTTTGCACAGAGAACAAATCCAGGGCGTGTTTGTTTAGCAAGATTGCGTCTGCCAGAGCCCGGGCCCCAGGGACAACCCAGGTACAGGGGTGCACGCAGAGCCTCCTCTGAAAGTGGCTCTGTCCATAGCTTGGGACATTTTGGAGGGGATGGGGCCACAGGCCTGGAGGGCTGGTATGAATTCGTCAGGTGCCCGGACTGCACACACCACAGATGCACCCGCTGGGCCAGAAGGTGGCTTCCACTCCTGGCTCTAGGACCTCGCCTATGGGGGCTGTGTCCACCAGGTAATTCCCCTTCCAGCACAGGACCCCATCAGAGGTGCTGCCCTGTCCCAGGCAGCTTCCTGAGCTCTGAGTGGCAGCAGAAGGACCCACTCAGGCTGAAGTTGAGAAGCCCCTTCCTTTGGGGAGGGAGCATGAGCAGGACAGTTGCAGGTGCAAGTGCAGACAGCAGATGTAGACCTGCCCTGGGGGTCAGGCTTGGGGGTGAGGCCAGGCTGTGTCCAAGAAGGAGGCCCTGGAGTCAGGGACATCGGCTTCATGTTCCCAGGGGGACCTGGGGCAGGTTGGTCTCCCTCTCTGAGCTGGGATGTGGGGACAGGGGCATGTCCTGTGCAGTAGGGCAGGAGATGCTTTGGGGCATCCAGGGCGGTGGAAGGGCCAGTGCTGCCCCCTCAATCTGCCGGACCCTTATCCTATGTCGGGGCTTGGTGGGGACCAGTCACTACACCCCTTGTCTGCTCAGGAGCTGGGGACCTATGCCTGTTTCTTGGGAGCTGTGGGTACCTGTGGGCTCCTGGCTGAGGGGAGGTGGGCACATCCAACCAGTTGTTGGTTCTCAAAGACACCCCAGGCCCATCTGGGTCCAGGGAGACATGAAGACTGATGTCACAGAAGGCCAAGGATTGTATAGCCACCTTCAATGGCCCTGCTGAGCCCCTGCAGGGTGGGCTCAGTACAAGGTGTAGGGATGTGGAACTGCCCCAGGCCTGGGTCTTCAGAGACAATGCAAGGAGGCAGGGCCCACCAAGGCCAGGCCCCTGAGTGCAGCCATGGCTGAGTAACCCTGCGTGAGTGGAAGAGCTGTCCCCAACACCCACTGAACCCTGCTGGGATTCTGCACCACAGATGGAGTGCATGCGAAAGATCGGGCTGCTTTGTTATCAACAGTCGGTAACCAGGCACCAATTCTCCCTCCCCTGCTACCTCCTGCAAGCTCCTAGGGTGGCATCTTGGGTCTGAGGGCTAGAAACTTGGGCCCTGGAGTCTTAACCTTATGTAAAAGATACCAGCAAGGACTGCTTGGGAGTCTAATGGGAGTTGGGGTCAGGGTCTGACTCAGGGCTTCCTTTCTAATCCAAGCCTGGTCCCATCCATCCCTGGTGGCTGATGCTTTTCATACTAGTTGAGTTTCTACTTATACCTCAAAACCTAATTCTACAATACCCCTGCAATTCTCCTTTAGGAGACCATGGCCTTCCTCTGCTGCAGCATTAACCGCTTTGGTGGTATTTGTGGTTTTATGTGTGTAAGTAAAAAGTTCATGCAAGGTCTAATTCAGCCCATCTGTCTGCTTGGGAGGCCATGAGCTTCTCAGGGCAGGTATGGGTTGCTCTTCCCTAGGCTCACACAGTGCACACAGATGAATGTGTAAGCCAGCAGGGTGAGGGAGGCTCAGCGCCCACCCTCTGCCTCCTGTGGTTTCCACGCAGCCGAGGAGAAAACAAGGACTTTACGGCTGTCACAAATATTTCATCCTGTGCATTTTATAGTCCACGGCCGCCGTGAACACTGGGCCCCTGTTGGAGCTGGAGGATTCATAAAATGCCTGTGAATTTTTATGTTCCATGGTTCCAGGCTCACAACTTGAGGCCCTGAGCTGCCCCGTAGACAACCCCCAGCCCGCCCAGTGCTCAGTGGGGGAGGCCTCCCGCCGCCTGCAGCTTCGGACAAGCCTCGGGCAACTCCTGTTGCCTTCTCCAGCCTCCTCTATTCCAGGAGTGGCTTCTCATCCACCCGGAGCCTCTCCTAAGGAATAAGGTCATTACCAGAAGGGGCGAAGCTACCTCTTTGATTCCCACTGGGGCTGGAGACTAGGGATGTGGTGCTTGAGGGGGGATGTGCACCCGCCAGGGTCTCCCACTCCAGCTCAGGCTCCCTGCCCCTCAGTTTCCTCTCTTGAAAAATGGGCTTGTGACTGCCACCAAGAGAGTGCTGGTGGGGAGCCAGGCTGGAGGTGGCCATGGCTGAGTGGAGCAGGGCAGCCAGGTCGGGCATGCGGGGAGCAACTCATCAGTTGCGGGCTCACGTCCCCGTGCTGCGGCGCCTGCGGAAGACGCTCTCTGATTAGTCTGCTGAATTATGAATCAGGCTCGGGTCCCTGTGCAGCTGTTCCCGGCTTGTCATCCCCGCCACGTTATTTCCCCATCTGCTTATAAACCAGGAGCACCGTCCTGCAATAAACACTTCAAACGCTTTTTTTAGGGGCTAATTAATTGTGTTGCATTTCTTCGACACAGCATGCAGGCTGGACCTGCCCCGAATTCCCAATGTGGGTGCAGCTCCCGCCCAGGGCCTGGGGAAGGGGCTGGCCCTGGACCCTGGGGTTGCAAGTAGTGCCCCAAGTTTGCTTTCTCAATGGCAGTCCCAGACCTTTGCCACAGCAGGCTGGGCTGTCTCTGGACAGCCCAGGTGTGTCAGGATCCCCCTCTGGTGGCGGTCTTCCTGTCTCAACTGCTGGGCACCCCCCCAACTGATCCATGACACATCCAGGGTCAAGTCCATGCCCCTGACTGACTGACAGTGCTGACCCTGGGGTGCCCACTAGTCTCCAGCATATAGTCTCTGCCTCTGCCCACCCTAACCCCTCATCCCTCTGCCACCCAACAAACTCCTCCCTCTGAGAACCCTGGGTGAGGACCTGGGGGGCCTCCCAGGTGAGCCAGTCTCCGAGGATCCACCCTCCTTTTCTGTGGAGGCCTTTGGGAGCCCGACTCTGTTCTTCAGTCTCTCAGTCTGAGCCTGAGCTCCCTCCAAGGAGACCTGGAGAACGTCACGGAGGAGTTTAAAACAATGGCATTAATAAGAAAACAAAATCACAATTACCGAGTTACAAAACAGAGCTCGGAGACAGTTACGTCGCGGCAGTGTCTGTTGCTTCCCAGTGCCGGAAGAGTGGCTCTCTTGGAAGCTGAATTTGAGAGCTGGCTCTGACAAAGCTGATAGGAGCAAGCTGGTGCTCAGCCTGCAGCCAGATGTTGGCCTCCTGCCCTCCGTGGCAGGCCCTACCCAGCTCTAGAGGGGCCAGAGGCATCTGGCATGTATGTCTGGTGGGGGGTCTGGGGTCCTTTGTCTGGAGGTCAGTGTGGCTATTATGGGCTGGTTGGGACTGGCCGTGAGCTAGGTCGGGGTGTGACCCTCCCGTTCCTCGGCTCAACCAATGGGGTAAGGTGAACCCTGCCTGTCCCCACCCTGAGACTTTGCTGTTGGGCTTCCGGGTGCAGGGCATGTGTTGCTAGGAGCACTCTCCCAACCCCTCAGGGGTGCTACTGTCCAGCGTGCCCTGGGCAGGATGGAGCTTCTCTGCCTGTCTGCAGAGCTAAGTGTGCCATGATTGGTGGAACTGCCTGGCAGCCCCAGGGAAGGAGCTGAGGCTGGAGAGGTAGGGTCTGGACACGCCTCCTCCCAGGGAGCCTCGAACTTTGCACTGCCCATTGAGCCATTGACTTGTATGACCTCTGGGAGAGTGCCCACAGACATGTGGAGTGAGCCCACTGACCGTCATCTTGGTGTGGGACCCTCAGAGTGGACCCTGATATGGGCTAGGCGAAGGAGCTTGCTTGGCAGGTGATGCCAGGAATAGGGGCAGGGTAGAGGGGGCTGGGGGAAAAGGTGAGGTTGCTGTGGGCTGCCTAAGAGCCCTGTAGAGCACACACCCTCCCCAGGGGTATGGGAGCTGGTGTCTACCCCAAGCAAAGTGTCTACCTGTGACCACACGTGCTGGTAAGTGACGTCTGGGCAGTCCTGGAAGGAGGAAGCCCTGCCAGTGCCTGCCACCCCCGAGTACAGGCAGAAAGGCAGGTGGGGCTGCAGCCCAATGGACACATGCCTGTGAGTGAGAGTGGGCCTGGGCAGGCCATGCTGGAGCCAAGAACTCTGTCTCCCTAGGAGAGGGCAGCCATCTCCAGGCAGGCCCAGCCGAGCCGCAGGAGCCCTGCAGTGAGGGAACGCGCTTCCTGGGCTGGCGGGCTCACTCAGAACATTTTTATGGGCTGTTAATTGTTATGCTTTCATTTAATTCTGGGTGTCACTCCATGTCAGCCAAACCCGACAGGCTGGGATTTATGCCTCCAAATTATGGGGCTTGGGCTATTCCGAGGTAAAACAATTACCCATCAATCAGCCACCAACTGGCTCAGCCAGGGCTGCCAGCCCGGTTAGTGGGTGTGGGCGGTCATGGCCCAGTCAGGCCCCTTAAGGGCAGGACTACTTTCAAAAGCAGGGCAGGCTGGGCGGGGGTCCCACCCACTAGGCCCTGCCCCTGTGCCAGGGGCCAGTTCTCTGGGGGTGGTCCTCTCAGTGGAGGAGCCCAGGGTCTGCACTCAGACCCAACTGGCTTCATTACTGGGAGCCTTGGCCTCCCACATGTTTGGTGTGACCCCAAGTGGGCTGAGGGTGCAGCAGAGTCATTGAGAGGGCAGGACCACATGTCCCTTGTGCTGGGGCTCTGGGGGCCAGTCACAGTCACTCTGCTGGAAGGTCAAGGTCGCCTGCCTGCCCCAAGAGCACACCTAGCTCAGGGAGGGAGGGATGGACCCACCCCGTGAGTGGAAAGCCTCAAAAAATCTCCCACTGGTGGGTCCTCACAGCCTGGACTTGAGGCCTGGATGCAGGTGCAAGTGGGGCAGGTGCAAGCTGGTGGGGGAGGTGGGGCAGGTGTGGAGCAGGTGTAGCGCAGGTGGGGCAGGTGCAGGGGAAGTGCAGTGCCTGTGGACAGGGGAGGAGGAGTGGGGTGAAGTGGGCTGGATTTCCGGATAGCACCCAAGGGCAGGCAGATGGGGGTGGGGAACCTGAGAAGCAGAGCAGGCCCCGCCCACAGGCTGAACCAGGCCTTTTTGTCCCTTCCCCAGGGGTGGTCCTGTGCCTCTTGGGAATTGTGGGGCTAGCACACAGTCACAGCAGGGCCTGAAAAGTGCCTCCCTATCACAGGTTGTCTCCCTGATGCCTGGTTAGCTGCTCACAGGGACAGTGAGAGTAGGACAGCGTGGATGGGATAGTGACAGGAGGTAGGCTCCTCTAGTTCCAGGGCTCCTCTAGTTCCAGGAACTGTCTTCTCTCCCTGTTGAGGCAGCCCTTCCCCATGGTGGCTCCTCTGCTGGCTTCTCTGGGACTCCTGTCCCAGCCTTGCCCAATGTCTGTCCTAGGTGGTCCTCAGGACGGCTGGCACCCTGCCTGGTCAGGCCGTTTTCAGGTAACACATGGAGGGCTCCCCTCACTGTCTGGCATCGTCTTGCTACTCCAAAGCCCTGAAACCCGACTTCGATCCCTGCTGGGGGCCTCTTACTCTTTGACCTATCACCTGTGGGTGTGGGCAGCCCCCAACACACAGGTTGCACCGCAGTCCTGGGACCCACTTTCCCCTCAGCATCCTGATCCTCTTTCTCCCTCTGCTGGGAGCCCACATCCCGGGACTCTCCCTCAAGCAGTGGAAGACTGGGGCAGCCCAGGTCAGTGTCCATGCTTTGAGCTTGCAGCTGCCCCTCCCAGCCATTCCTTCCTCATCTCCACAATGTGCAGTTGCTATATGGACCCCTGGGGGCATGTGGTTCCTTGCATGAAGCCTTAGAGGGGCTTTTCCCGTCACCGTTCCCCCAGGCCTACTGCCTGGGACCCGTCAGGCCTGCATAGCCCTCATGGATCAGGTGCTGTCCACAGGCCCCCTGGTTTCTCCAGAATTCTCTGGGCCCGCCCAGCCAGGCCCCATGGTAGGGTCCCAAGCTTCCCCTCAGAGGTCAACATGGCTCATCTCTGGGGATGCACTGAGCTGGTGCTCTGTCTGCATGGGGCCCACTCAGAGCCCATGGCTTTGTCCTCCTGGCCAGGCAGACGCCAAGGGTGACTGGCAGGGAGTCCGTGGGCAGGTGTCTGGGTGACCACTGGCTAGATGGTATGGTGGCCCTGTTCATCCCTCTATCCACTTGGCCAGAGCAAAACTAGACTTCTGGTTTAGGGTAAAAGTCCCTTGACTCCTGTTCTCTGGGACTGTGGCATCCTCATGGGCCCAGTTGGCTCAGTGGCAGAACCTTCTGTGTTTGGTATGGAAATCTTGCAGACTGAACAGAAACCCCTATGTCTTTGTTCTGAGCCCTGTTACCACAGTGAAGCACTGTCCTAAGTGTGTTATTTCAACTTTCTGGGAAGTCACGGCATCCAATAGTGTGGGCTGTATGTGGCTCTGCTGCCGGTGATCATTTCTCTTGGGCCCAAATACAGCTCTGGTGGGTGCGACTCCCCTCGCCCCCAGACCTGGGCTCTAACTCAGCTCTGTCCTCCAGATTTTTTTTTTCTTGAGCTGGAGTCTCACTCCGTCACCCAGGCTAGAGTGCAGTGGCACACTCACAGCTACCCCAGTATCAACCTGCTGGGCTCCGGCAATCCTTCCACCTCAGCCTTTCAAGTAGCCGGAATTACAGGCGTGCACTACCACACCTGGCTAATTTTTTAATTTATTGTAGAGATGAGGTCTTGCCAAGTTGCCCGGGCTGGTCTCAAACCTGCAGGTTCAGGCAATCCACTTGTCTGAGCCTCCCAAAGTGCTAGGATTACAGGTTCAGTTTTTATTTTTATTGTTTATAGAGACAGAGTATTGCTCTGTTGTCCAGGTTGGAGTGCAGTGGCACAATCATAGCTCACTGCATCCTCAAACTCCTGGGCTCAAGAAATTCTCTCACCTTAGCATTCTGAAGAGTTTGGACTACAGGATCCTGCTACCAAGCCCCGCCAATTTTTCAAAAAAGGTTTATAGAGATGGAGTTTTACTGTGTTGCCCAGGCTGTTTTTGAACTTCTGCCTTAGCCTCCCAAAATACTGTGATTACTGGTATGAGCCTCCACACCTGGTCTGTCCTTTACTTTTTAAACAAAAAGGACTGAGCATGTGGCTGGCCCTGGTCAATCCC
This sequence comes from Carlito syrichta, assembly GCF_000164805.1. Lineage (NCBI taxonomy): Eukaryota > Metazoa > Chordata > Mammalia > Primates > Tarsiidae > Carlito > Carlito syrichta. The sequence continues at coordinate 738,336 of NW_007248431.1, forward strand.
CAGTGACTGACTTTCCAGGCTGGGACTCACTTGTGGGGTTGGGAAGACCTTGTTCTGATCATCGGGGCACATGGGTCCCCGGAGGTACAGGACCCAGCTGTTGCAGAGTTGTGGGGAGGAGGAGGGCAGAGCAGGAAGAGGTCCCCAGATTGTCCAGTCTGCTCAGGGCCTCACAGTCTATAGCCTGCCCCCCAATGCAGCAGGACACTCGCCATGGGGGAGGTTTGGGTGGCTGTGGGGAGCCCCTTCTAGCACTCGGCCAGGAGGCTGCTGGCAGGGCCGGGATCTTCCTCCGTCCAGGGCAGGGCTGGCAGACCAGCCCCCATTGTCCATGCCCATCCTAGGCTGTCTGAAGTCCAGAGGGGCCGCCAGGCCTCTCCCTGCCACGCTTGGGTGGCCATGCTAGCATCAGAAGCCTGGGGAGTTGCTGACGGTACTGATTCTGTCCACCGAGGAGGTGCTGCCTGGCTATTTGAAAATGTCAGGCTGGTGGGCAGCAGGTACTACCCAGTAACCCCCCTCTGTCCCCCGAGGCTGGAAATGGGCTTCGACCCTGGTGATGGAGCCAGGCCGGGAGCCAGGAGACAGGGCTGAGTGAGGAAAGTGAGCTGGGAGTGCCTGGCTGCTGGGGAGGGGTGGCAAGACCAGTCGGAGGCTGATGGACGAGGGCCCTATCCTTGTTGCCACCGCAGCTTTGGTAGGCCGGTCGATACAGAAGAGTGATGGTGCGTCGGGACCATGGGGTGTTGGAGAGAGGTTTATTGGTGTTGGCTGATTTCCCTGGGGGCCCCTGCTGGCAGCGGTCCCTGAGCTCCCCAAGAACTAACCGTGTCAGGTTGAAAGGTGGGGGAAGGCATGGTGGCGTGATGGATGGACCCTGGCTATCGCATGGCTGGGCCTGGACAGAACTCCAGGGTGGGAACACCATGGGCTGTGACAAAGCTGTTGCAGTGTCCCGGGGGAGGAGGGAGGCTGATGGGAGGATCTGTGTTGGGAGTTGGGCCCGAGGGAGGGAGACAGCTTCCCAGGGTGGGGGACTATGGGGTGGAGGGCACCAGTGACACTGACTGAGGGCCCTGGGGAAGGGAGCCAGGTGGGACAGGGGGCGGGGGACTGGGTCTGGATACCAGGAGAGGCCTCCTGGCTTGGGACCTGGTCCCTGCCTCTCATCCCCTTGTACATGAGCTGGTTCTTGCAGCCCACCCTGGCTGGCCCCTCCTGCCCATGCTGCCAGGCTTGGGGGTCTGTGGTATCCCAGGCTCTGGCCACCCACAGTGGGGTCCCTCCCCTGGCCACGTGAGGGCCAAAAGCTGCCATCCTCAGGCCTTGACCCTCAATGGGAAAAGCCCTCCTCTTGCCTGAGACTCTGAGATGGGTCTCATCGTGTTGCCAGTTTAGTGACAGGAGCAATGCCTGATTCGATTGTCATTACTGCACCGTCCATCATGCCCTCCACTCTGCCTGTGCTCCCTGGAGAAGCCATGGTTACCTCACTGGCCACCACCCAGGGCGTGGGAATGTGGCCACGGTGGGAGGCAGGGACCCCCATGGCAAAGATCCTCTCCTCTTTGATGGGAGTGTTGGCTCCATGGGCCACACTGGGCTGGGCGAGAACCAGGGGTGGGAGGGCCCCAGGCTGCTGCGGATGGGACAAGCCTCTCCATGTGGCCCTGTGGGCAGAATGTGGCCTCTGCCCTCCCTGGGTACTGCCCCTCCTTCAGGCTCCATGCCTCTCCCATCAGCTTCCTCGCCTCTCTTCTCTCAATCTCTCTCTGCGTCTTATCTCACTCTCATTTATCGGAGTGTGGCTTCATGGTGTCACAAGCCCAGGGCATATATACTTCCACGGCCTCGTGTCTGCACCCTAGAGCTGGACCTGCCTATTACCGGTCTGGACCACTATGCAATAACATAGACGCGGCCCCCATGCTGACCTGGGCTCCATCCTGTTTAGTGTGCCTTCTGTGCAGCCTGGTTTCACTTGTGCTTCAGTTTATCCACAAGCCGCACGGGGTTCAGGGTGTCTTCCTTGTATGTGAGGGTTTGTCTGGCCTGGTGATCTTGGAGCACTCTCAGCTCCCTCGGGTCTACCCACCTGTGATGCCCTCAGCTGTACCCAGTGTCTACCTTGTGTGTCCCTGGGCACACCCCTCAAGCCTGGTCTACAAAAGGGGTGCCCACACCCACTGGCAGGTGCCTTGCTGGGCTGCCTGAGGATGCACAGGGTACCTAAAGGGTCTCAGGCAATGTCCCCCATGTTCCAGTGTGGTCTCAGCTCTGCCCAAAGTCAGAATCTAGGGACCCCAGGGTAGTGACTCTGGCAGAGCCTGCTGAGTGTGGTCACCAGGGCCCTCAGGAGCCCAGGTCTGGCCCAGGGTCTACAGAGGGGTCTGTCCCTTCTGCACAGGGCCTCTAGGAGGTCCCCAGGCCCTAAGAGGGCTCAGGGTTGGCCAGGTGGCCATTTTGAAGTCCCCAGTGGGGGATGCTGCCTGGGGTGCCTAGGTGCAGTGTGGACAGATGGCACTTAGCAGGAAAGCGACCCCACCTATAGGGACAGCTGCCTTGGGTTGGGCATGGAGCAGGGCTTCCAGAAAATACAGAGGAGCCTACACTGGTGGACACCAGGGTACCAGACAGACTCCAGCCCTGGAGCTGGGGCTGTGGGCCCATGGTGGACCTGGGCTGGACCTGTCTGGTCCCTTCAACCCCAAAGCTGCCAGGGGACTCCAAAGTTGTGCAGGAACCTCTTCTGCTCGACTTTTCATTGTTTTTGTTATTCCAAAAGAAGAAATTGAGGCTGGGCAGGATGGCACCTGTAGGCCCAGCTACTCAGGATGCTGAGGCAGGAGGATCACCTGAGCCCAGGAGTTTGAGCCTGCAGTAGGCTATGATCATGCCATTGTACTCCAGCCTGGGCGACAGAGCGAGACCACGTCTCTTTAAAAAAAAAAAAATTAAAAAAATCTTTTAAAAAAAGAAGCACACTTCTGTGGATAATTGGAACAATAAATCAGAAAACAGTAAAGAGAAACGGGCGCATCCCGCCACCTGCCCCTCCTGTGAGTGCAGATTTCGCGACGGCCTCGGCGGGCGGCCTCACCAGCCCTTGAGGCCCTTGAGGGCTCCCCCGCCAGCCAGCTCTATCAACACAACCCTGCCCCCACCTGCACTAGACATCTCCAAAGCAGATTCAGCGCTGCTGAGTTCCCAGCGTGGATCTGCCATTCACGGACTGTCTTCCTCTGGGCAGACATGGGGTTGTTTCTGACTTCTTGCTGCTGTGAACAAGGTTGTTGAGAAGGTCCTAGAGTGCCCACGTGCTTCTGGGACACACAGCCCTGCAATACCACTCCTCCTGTGTGGTGCAAAGCTGTGCCCTGACTGGGCACCAACCCCCACCTGGCCGCCACTCCTGAATGCTGGGCCCCACCGGTCACCCAGCACCACCGGGATTTTGCCTGGATTACTCCCTGCACCCACATGGAGACTATGGTGGTCCATCTCCCACTCTTCACCCTGGGTTGGGCCTGGGTTCAAATCCTGGCTCTGCCACCACTTGGGCTCTGTGACCTCGTGTGTCAGGGGCTGGGGTGCAGTGCTGAGGAGGTCTGTGGTGTTCCTTGAGAGACTGCGGGCATGGCCGGTTGAAGGGACCCAGGGTACCGGGCATGTGGAATCTTTTGGGGCTTTCTAGGGTGGCAAAGAGGAAGTCCCCACCTTGTCAGGCCGCCCCCCCCAACTACCTCGGGTGGGATGAACACCTGTCTAGGCTGCAGGCTGAGGCTCCCCCTCTTGTCCTGTCTCCAGCTGGCCTGTCCTGGCCCCTGTCCACCGGCCCTTGCCGCTGGCTCTGGTTGAGGCTAGCTCAAGGAAGAGTGAACTGCTCGGCCTAGGGTGGGGTCCCCACATGGTCCACAGCCCTCCGCAGTCCCCATGCCAGGGTCACATAGCTGGCCTCAATCTTCCTGTCAACTCCTGACCTCACCAAGTCCTGGGAACACTTCAGACCCACATGAAACAGGTGCCAACTGGTGCCAAGGTTGATATGTTTCAGCAGTCCAGGGGTGCTGGGTCAATTAGCAGAGACTCCAGGCAGTGGGGCCTCCTGGGCTCTGGGCTTTAGAGTGAAGGCTTGGCCCTGACGCTGCTGCTCCCACTGGAGGATGTACCCCCAGTTCTGGACCTCGTGCCCTCCCAGCCTCAGGACAGAGTTCCCACCATGGCTCAGCCTAGGGCATTGGCTTCCTGCAGCTCCCAGGCACCCCTGTGGGCGTCCCAGGCAGATTGTGTCAAGGAGCTGCCCTCTCTTTCACATGCGGCCTTCAGGCCAGGGCCACAGCTCACTGGGGTCACTCAGGCCAGGTATTGGTCAGAGTAGCTGCCCCTCCCTCTCCACAAGCTCTGATGACCTCTGCTCTGTTGACCTCTGCTCTATTTACCCTTGACCCTGCCTTAGTTTCTTCAGGCCTGAGGGGAGTGCTCCCATCTTTTTTGACAACCTCGGGACCTGCCCTCGGGCTGGCTGGGGCCCCAAACACTCCTTGCTCCTCTTCTCCAAAACTCTGGCCATCCTGAAAACCGCATTGCAGATGCTGTCTTCACCCTACCCCAGAAGGTAATGGGGCGAGGTCTCTGATGCCTCAGAGGCATGACACGGCCTCATGGGCGGCCTCTCGGTGGGGCACCAGAACTGGGAGGCGACGGTTTTTTAGATCACTTTCTAAGGTCCCTCTGCCAGGCGCTGGACTGCCGTGTCAAAGCGCCCTCCTGACGACTCCCTCAGGAATGGGCACACTTCTCTCAGCACCACCTGCCAGCCCAGGCCATGAGGGTAGTAGGGAGGGGTGAGAGTCTCTGTTCTGTTCAAGACCCTTTTCTGAGCATGAGCATCCACTACATGTAGGAGAGGACTGGCTTCACTTCCTTTTATAGCTGAGTCTGGGATGCTTGGATAGAGGAATGCCAGCCAAGGCACTGATAAGGTCTGTAGGAAGTTCATGGTTAAGGGCTGAGCCTGGGGTGAGGGCTGCCTCTCCCCTCTGGCTGGAGTAGGGGGTGAGGTGGGCAGTGTGTGACTGCAGCTCCTGGCCTTGATATGTGGTGCCATGCGTAGTCCTGTGTATCCCATGGTTTTGCTGGGCACAATCGGTAGGAAGAATGTCATTTGGGTGGGCATCATTTTGCTGTTTGAGTAAAATTGCATTTGTGAATGTGACTACTGATGTGGATAGGTGAAGTCTGATTGGAAGGGCTACCTGTCTGTCCTCCAAGGAGATCCCTCCAGACCCACAACAGAGCTGGGGAGAAGGGGTTTCTGTGAAGCACGGGGTTAAACAATGTTGACATGTCCCCTGCGGGACTTCTCAGTGCCTTTAGCATGGCAGGTGCGGGTGAGTCTAAGAGATGGCCAGAAAGCCTGTATGTGAATGGCACCTGGTTGGGGTTGCCTCCTTCCTGCTCTTCGCAGGGCTCTGTGCAGGGTTCTGGGATGGGCCTGGGTTGCCCGGGATCCTAGGGCCTGGTGAAGCATGGGAGGTGGGAATCTCTGTCCCTAGGCACCATCTTTGAACTGGAACCAAGACTCAGTTATTTCATATCCCCACTAGACAGTGCTCACAGGTGGCGCTCAATAAATGCTGCATTGATTAAAGGAAGAGCTTGCTGGGTCTCCACGGCACGTTCTGTTTTCGTTCTGTTTGTGCGGATGCCTTCCATGTGCCACCTGCAACGCTTGTTTTCCATTTCCAGCGGCGCTGCAAGATTTCCTTTCAAAATATAATCACTTAAGTTAAAAAAATCCATTTGGAGAAAACCCTCAAGTAAACAACAGTGGAGCAGATGGGTGGGTGGAGTGTGGGCCTCGTGGGTGCGTGGGCTGGGCCAGTGGGAGGGGGCAGCGTGAGGGCAGAGGTGGGGTGGGTCAGGGCCCTCCTGGGACACACCAGCCTCCCTGGCCTCCTCATTGGCTGCCCTACTGGGCGCCTAGGCTCTCTGTCCTGTGGCACTGGTCACATGGGTGCTGCGGGCGGTGGCTGAGCCTGCCTGGCCCTGGGCTCCCAGAGTCCCCAGGTCCCATGGCCACTTGTGGCCTTGAGTCAGTGTCCAGTTGTGTTTTTAATTTGCCTGTGAACTTTTCAGCACATGTATTCATGAGAAGGGTAGCAGGGAGTGGGTCTCCTGTCCCAGGCTGCTCCTGTGCTATGTCTGGGGCTTCTGCAGCACACTCACCCCTCACCCCAACTGAGGGCCTTCCACTCTCATGAGCAATGGCCAGGACTGGCTGTACCAGGCCAGCTCCCCACAGGTCCTCTTCCCAGAGGGTAAACTGAGGCCCAGGGCACTGTCTATTGCCTGAGGATACACAGCTGGGCGGGGCCAGGCCCTGACCTCTGCTCATTCACAAGGGCCATTTCCAGAGTGGGTCCCCCCCCAGGGGGGGGTGGGACCTCCTTCAGTCTTAAGACACCTGCCCCCAAAGCCTGTATGTTGGGTTCTGCAGAGGGGGTCCTGTCTCCTTTCCTGACGGGAGTTATGCACCAGGGCCCTGGTGAAGGAGGAGTGAGGACATGGAGTCTGCTTGTGGCTGGAGGTGTTGACTTCTCACAGGTAATGTCTAGAACAGGAACATTGAGGTTGGACACCCCGAGCTGAGGCAGAAGGTGGTGGCATAGACCTGGGCACACACAGGGGTGGCTCAGGGTCCAGGGACACTCCTAGAAAGGGGGCTGGGGTGCCCCTGGACGTCACTCAGCCCAGGAGCAGGCCCACTGCCTCCACCTGGCAGACGACGAAATTAGGACAGCTCCCAAGGGCCCTGCTCGAATCACAGAGAGCAGGTGATGACCAGGAGCAGCCAGGCTCGTCTGCCTCCTCTTCCTGCCACCGGGGTGGAAGGGAGTGATGCCTACAGCTGACTCCAGAGTGAGGCCACCACCACCCATCTCCTTCTGCCACATGTGGGCCATGCCAGGGCACACCTGCCTCAGGCCTGATGGGCCTAATAAATGTTGACTATTAAAATGCATGTATTAGGCCAGGCATGGTGGTTCATGCCTGTAGTCCTAGCTAATCAGAAGGCTGAGGTGTGAGGATCTCTTGAGGCCAGGAGTTTGAGGCTGCAGTAAGCCATTATTGCTCCATTTCACTCCATCCTGGATGACAGAATGAGACCCTCTTTGTCTCTTAAAAAAAAAATGTATCTGCCTGTCTCTCCCCCACACCATGACACACTATACTGGCCATTGACATAAACAAGTGAAATACACCACACACTGAAGAAGAAAAAACCACCAGAACCCAGCCCTTTGGGAGTGGTCAGTGATGTCTGTTCCAGCTGTTTTGCCACAGGGCTGTGGGGAGGCCACAGCCAGCACTGTGTCCATAGCTTGTTACTGGGGAATCTGAGTCTGATCACTTGCTGTTCTGCCCTGTGATGGATAGAGCCCAGGGCTGGGTGTACTCATGTGTTTTGGGTTTTGTGGCATGAACAATCCCAGGACAAACCTTGCAAAGTCAAGCTCCAGCAGGTGTTGCCAGCAGATCTAGGGCTATTACTGGCAGTACATCTCAGGGAGCAGCCTGGACCTCACCTGCCTGCCCACTCCAGCAAGCAGAGACCTTTCCAGAAGGTCATGGATATGCCACTGGGTGAATAAGAGTCTCTGCTTCTAGCCAGGAGCACTGAGTGACAAGCAGCTGTAGTTCTCAAGTACACTCAAGAGAACTAGGACATACTTCGGGCAGGCAGGTGGATGGGGACAGAGGATGGGGGCAGGGCCACAGAATGAGGATCAGAGGATGGGGACAAGTTCACAAAATAAGGACTGGGTCATAGGATGGGGGTGGGGTCAGGGGATGGGGATGGGGTCAAAGGATGGGGACGGGGTCACAGGATGGGTTCATGGGATGGGCATGGGGTTAGAGGATGGGGACAGGGTCAGAGGATGGAATTGGAGAAATGGAGATGAGGGTCACAAGTTGGGACAGGGTCACAGGATGGAGATGGGGACACAGGATGAGGACAGGGTCAGAGGATTGGGATGGGGTCATAGATGGGGACTGGGTCATAGGATGGGGATGGGGTCACATGATGGGAATGGGGTTAGAGGTTGGAAATGGGGTCAGAGGATGGAGACAGGGTGAAAGGATGAGAACAGGATCACAGGATGGGGATGGGGTCAGAGAATGGGGATGCATCAGAGGATGGGGAGAGGGTCAGAGGATGGGGATGGGATTACAGGATAGGGACAGGGTCACAGGGTGGCCATGGGGTCACAGAATGGGGTTGGGTCAGGGGATGGGGACCGGGTCAGAGGATGGGGATGGAAACACAGAATGGGGAAGTGGTCAGAGAATGGGGATGGAGCCTGAGGATGGGGATGAGATCAGAGGATGGCAATGTCTCCAGGTGGACCCGGGAGCCTGTCCCAGGATTAACACAGGGATTGGTCTCTCCAGCCTGTCTGTTCCTCCTGTCCCTGCATCCTGCATGAGCCACACCTGCAAGTGGTCTCTGGGGCAAGCACCCCAGACGCTCTCCCTGGATGCTCTGCTCCAGGCTTGGGAGGCTTACTGTGCTGAGCTCCTGAAGACCCCTCTGCAACATCGTGGAGCCTTGAGTGACTGGCTCTCAGGGGTGTGAAGTCACTCAGCTCCTCAGCATTGAGTGTATATGGGGCCCTTACACATACACAGCCTCCTGGGAAGGTGGTGTGGCCTTCCTGGTGAGGTGGCAAAGTGGGCTCTTTTAGCAGCCTGCAGGGGTATCCAGGGTCCTTGTGTCCAATGCACTTTGTGGTTCCCAGGAGGGCTGCACATTGGCAGGGTCTGTCACCTTCCCAGGAACAGGGTGTGCCTCAGGAAAGTCATGCGGGCCCCCAGCATGGCCAGGCATCACGCCCCGTGGACATCACACCCCGGTGACAGGTTCTGGATAGGCACTGGGCTGGTGGTGGGTGCTCATCAGTTGCCTACTGCAGCTTTCCACCTGTTCCCAGACACCTCATCCTCTGCTGAGGCCTGTGAGCACCGGCTGTGTGCCCGACTCTCCCTGAACCTGGGGACCTGACCCAGGTGGGATCAGCCGGATGGAAGGGGCCTGCTGGAGGCAAATGGGTAGATTGCCATTCACTAGGGCTCCCTGGATGTCCACACCCCCTGCTTGTGCCCACTGCCCCACGTATCCTCACCAGCCCAGGGGAGGGTAGGTCTGAGAGGTACCTGGAGGCAGAGGGATCAGCCCAGCCATTCACTCACTGCTCACGAACCCAAGCCCACTGTTGCAAATGCCTCGTGCCCATGGGCAGCAGCAGCAGGGTCTGTGGACCGTTAGAAGCCCTCCTAATTGTTTTGAGCATGTCTGTTGGCCACTCAGGCCACCCTGCCTCCTGAAAGCCCCTGGGTCTGCCTTCTTCCTCAGGCTCCTGATGTTGATTGGGAGCCTAGAGTGGGTACCGCCCCTTGGGCTGTCCTGGCTGGGGTCCCATCTGGGGCCTGCAGTTCTGCCCCCCCCACCTCCAGAGGCCCATGTTGGCCTTGAGTCCCCAGGACCTCCCAGCCTGTCCTGGAGTGGGTGCCGCCCCTTGGGCTGTCCTGGCTGGGGTCCCATCTGGGGCAGCTCTGTCCTCCAACTCTGCCCTCCAGCGCATCTCCCCCATGCTCATCTCCAGGTTGCTCACATAAGGGTTAGAGCCAGGATTGAAGAAAACCAAAAACAGGCCACTGCCAGGACCAGGGCTCTGGAGACCAGTCCTTGCAGCTGGGACCTGGGCTGGTCAGTGCCCCCCAGCCACACACACAGTGGAGTGTTTGCCCCACTGCCCCAGTGCTGGGTGTACATCTTCCTGCCACATGCCTGCAGCATCCTGGCTGGGGTGCTTGGACAAGGTTCTATGCCTCCTGGGGCCCACCTTGGCATCCTTCAACCTCTCCCCTGCATGGGAGCTGGCACCTCTGTCAGAGGAGGTAGTGGGTGCAGGACAGACTCGGTCCCCAGCCTCCCCTGGACTGCCTTACTTGGGTTCTGCCTCTGCCATCTGGGACTCTCGCTGCTGGATAGACATCCCTCCCACGGACTCTGAGAGGTTGTGGTCTGGCTGTATACCCAGCTAGTGAGTCTGTGATCTGGGCCCAGTTAGGGAAAGGCTTTAACCTTTCTGAACCTCAGTTTCCATAACTATAAAATGGGAGAGGAGCATCTCTTTGTGTGCATACAGCAGCACCAGATTGTAGCTGCAGTGTGACACCCCTGCCCCTGAGCTCTTGGTCAGGAGGGGATGCTGCCTTCTCTCAGGGGCTTCTAAAGCTCCCAAGTTCTACTCAGGCCCCTCTCTTGCCCATCCCAAGACCTTCTGGCCCCATGTGGGTGTCCAGTCCTCCCAGGACTCTGGGCTTCCTCATGGGGCTGCCTGTTGCAGTACTGAACACTAGGCCAAGGCCACCCTGTGCCCACCCATCCACTGGGCAGGAATTGCCTATGTCTCCTGCTGCCCATTTTTCCCTTTTCTGTCCTGGGCCCCAGGAGGACCCACAGGCTTGGCTACGGCAGGATGGGGAGGGGAAAGAGTGGAGTGGGGGCCCTCTGTTGGCTGACCCTCCCCAGAAGGCCCCCCCTGGGAGGCCAGGTGGAGCTCCCCAGAAAGCCCTTTCTCCAAGCCCCGTCTTGGAGTTGGAGCAGCCCACCTGGTCCCCACAGCCTTCCCTTTTGCATCCCCTCATGGGCATGCGGCATATCCAGTCACTGGGGGCACCTGAGAAACCCTGAGAAAGGGCCTGTGACAATTGAGGCCAAAATCTGGGGCCTTTGTGCCCTGGACCCCTTTCTGGCCCCCACCCATGTGCGGCTATCCCTCCCCCACTTCCAGAGGCCCATGGTGGCCTAGGGTCCCCAGGGCTTTCCAGCCTGTCCTGGAGTGGGTGCCTCCTCTTGGGCTGTCCAAGCTGGGATCACATCTGGGGCCTGCAGCTCTGTCCTCAGGTCCCCTCTTTCTCCCAGGTCTTGCTTTGGGGCCTTAGCATTTGCTGATTTCTGGAGGAATTCCCTAAACATGGCTGCATTTACTCTGGGTAGCTGAGATACTTGGGCAGGGGCTGCAGTGTGTTAGGAACAGGGGTCTGAGATGGGGCCGGTGATGGGCTCTACTAGGATGAGGGTGGGAGGAGTCTGGAGTGGAGGGTGCATTTAGGTCCTGGTTGAGATTGAACCCACTTTCAATCTCAACCAGGTCTTTTGTTCTACATTAGCGAATGACCTGAGATCAGGAAAGTAAAGGCAGCTGCCATGCCCATCCAGAAGAACCAGCAGTTTTTAGAGGCTGCCGGGGATAGGACCTCCTCCTCCAGGAAGGCTCCCAGGGACATCTCCAGACTGCCAGGCCCAGCTTCCTTCATGATGATCTGCTCCCTGCTCGCCCAAGACCCTGGCCTGGTCAGGAACCCCTTTGAGTCCCCGCTGGGCCTTAGATGGGCCTATGTTTGTACACAGAGCCCCTCCCTGCTCCTCAGGGGCTCCCTCTGAGGTCAGGCTGTCCTCTGCTCCTGCCTGCTCCTGCCTGCCAGGTCTCCTCTGCCCCTCATCCTGTCCAAGGAAGTGGACCACCAGCCCTCAGGAGGATAAGGAGCCCACTGCACACCACCTCACAACTCTCTAAGACATCTCTCAGATGAGAAAGCTGAGACCTCGAGAGGCAATGGTGCCTGCACAAGGCACACAGGCACCAGGCCACCTGAGACCTGAATCTGCTGCCGTCTCCAGGGAAGCAGGGTCTTTCCAGGAGTGAGTCCTCTGGATGTTAGAACTTTGGGCACATGGCTGGGTCCTTGACCCTCAGAAAGAGAGCAGAGAGCTACAGGCAGGGCGACCATGAAGACTACTGTTGGGGGGCTTGCCCAGGAGGCCAATGTCTATCACTGTGGATCACAGCCCCATGTCCCCTTCAGAGGCCTCACTGCCCCATTTCTCCCTGAGGCCCTGTAGGGTGAGGACGGCCGAGTGCAGGTGCTCTGTCTGCTCACCCGCTGCCTTTGCCAGCCATTCTCCGCCATGTGTGAAACTCCAGCACCTCTGCTGGTCTTGGCCTTGTGCACTCCTCCCTGAATGCACTTGGCCTTGCAGAGGCCTCTCAGCCCTGGCAGAGACTCCTGAAAGTTTCCTGGTGCTAAAAGAAAAAAAAAAAGTTTCCTGGTGCTGTGTGGCCCACCTGCTCCTCCAGTTCCATGGCCTGGAGCTGCCTGTCCCCCTGTCACTCAGCCCCTGGGCCTTTGTGTGTGTTGGGGGGGTTTTCTCAGTCTTTTGCCTGAGTCTAGGGTGCAGGGCTTCCGCGTGGATACCCCACATCCTTGCCTGGTGCACCCGTTGCTGGCCCTGGCTGCTGCATGCCCTGTGTGAACAGGAAGGTGGGCATGCAGGAGGGAGCCCCTGTCCAGCCCACCTGCCTTCCAGACACCCATGGGGCCTTCACAAAAAGAGGGATCCCTGTGGGGTGGGGGTCAGCTGGGGAAAATCACCCCTGGGTGGTCTTGGCTCCTAGGAAACTCACCTCTGGCCTCTGCAAAACAAGCAAACAGCCCCGGCAGATGGGAGGCCAGGGTGTCCGAGGCAGGAGAGCGAACATGGCAGGGCCCAGGCACCTGTGAATTTGGGCTAGCTTTCCTGTGCCCCAGCTGGGTGGGCCATCTCTAGGGGCCTCTCTTGGTGGAGGTCTGGGCTGGGTGGGATGGGGCAGGTGGAGGCCCATGAGAGTGGTGAGGTGTTGGGGTGGAAATTCCCTGGCTGCTTTGCCTCCATTCATCAGCCCCTCCCATCTCCCCAGGCTTTGAAGCTGCAATAAATATTGATTTGGGCAAATCGATGCGTTTCTGAGGACCTGGGTCAATAGTAAAGTTACAAGGATCAGGACAAAGTCATCCACGTGTCCAACTTCAGTCAAGGAAGAACTGAAAGGGGACCAGACACATCCTGGGGTGTCATGCTGCCAGCTGAACCACCTGGGGGATGGGGAAGTAGCTGGGTAGACACTGGCCCCTTGCCCTCACTGGCCATGGCCGAGAGGGTTGACAGGCAGCATCCAGTTGCCCATTCTGATGCCCATCAGGCCTGTTCTGAGCTGAGCTCCTGGCTGCATCACCCTGTGTGGGCATCTTCCACAGGTATTTAACACACTCCTGCCGGGCGCTTGGCCCCAGGACCTTAGCAGGTGGCGGCAGGTCCAGCTTGGAGCAGAGAACCCCCACCAGACAGCTTCCCTCAGGCTCTGTAGTCCGGATCCAAGATGGGAAACCCATCACCCCCTGAGCTGCCTCTTCCACCTCTGACCAGCCCGGGGCCATGGGGGCACCATCCCAAACACACACATTGGCCTGGGCCTGCTCCAAGGCACTCAGGTTGTTTCCCCCATCTGGCCTCACCCCGCCATCTCTCCGATCTCCCTCTCTGTAGCACGTCCGAATCTCTGACTACTGATGGGGACTGGGATGCCTCACCACCCTCTCTCTCCCTGCCCTTTGCCTGGAGCTTTCCTCCCTCTTTTCTGTCCACCATCATCTCCCTATTCTTCCTTCCAGCTCCCCACTTGCCTGGAACTGCCCTCCCTGGAGGTGAGGCTGTGGCCCTGGGAGGACACTCCTGCCCTCCAAGTCCTCTTCAGGGGAGGTTGGGTAAAGCTGAGCTCTGTGGCCATGGGTGTCTGGCTGCGTCCCTCCTTTCTTCCTGACATCTCCTCTCCCCCACTCCATCTCACCTTCTAATCACCTCTCATGACTCCAACCTACTCTACCTTTCTTCTTCCCTTCCAGGTTCAAGGCTGGGTCTGGTGTGCTCCAATTCTCTTATTTATGAGAATTTGGGAAATGCAGATGTGATGTTTCCAGCTAATAGCCCCAAATCACTTGTGCCGCCCCATTAGCGGGGAAACTGGCCTGTGTACATACATAGCACCTAAGTGGGAGCCAAGGCAGCGATTTTATGACCCCCATAAAACTTTGGGAGTTTATTGCTATTGAACAAACATGTAATCCGATGCTTCAAGTTCAATATATGTAGCCAGCGGCGTCCAGAGCCAGCCGTGGCTCCCACGGCTGGGTTGATCTGCTGAGACATCCAGGGGCTTAGGAGCCGATTGGAGATTGATTGGCTGTAGGACAGGGGCAGGATTTATGGTGGACAAGTGGGTCTGGTTGCCTGCATACTGAATAATCCAGAGGACAGCAAAGGCAAGGGCAGACTCCTGGAACACAGGGTAAGAGGCTGGTTGGAGAATGCTGGGGAAGAGGCTGCAGCAAACCAAATGAGTGTTCCCAGGAAAAGGGGGCCCAATCGAGCTTCTGGCAGGGAGAGACAAAGGACAGACTAGGGGAAGAATCAATGGTTAAGCCTTATTCACTAGAGGATCTCACCTGTCCTCCGTTGGTTTACTGTCTGTCCACTCGTTTCTCCATCCATCCATCCATCCATCCATCCATCCATCCATCCATCCATCCATCCATCCATTGATCCATCCATCCATCCATCCATCCATCTATTCATTCATCCATCCATCATCCACCTGCACATTCATCCATGCATTCACCACTTGACCATCCTTCCAGCCACCCATCCAATCTTCCATGTGTCTACCTGTCCATTTATCATCATCTATTCACTTATCCACCTACCCACCTTCCACTCAGCCTCTCTTTCACCCACCCATCTGGCCAGCTACTTGTGTGTCTGTTCACTGATCCATTTACCTTCCGTCTACCTGCCCACCTGGTCATCCATGCTTTCCCCTCAGCCCCTCATCCAGAGGGGTCTTCCTGGGCTAAGGACGAAATACCACATAGCTCAGGATGCCCTCGTCCTGTAACCTCCAAAACTAGGCCACAGCCTGTCCTTGGTGGGGGAGGAACTTCTGTGGCACTGGCCAGAGGGCTGGGCAGACTCACGGTGTAGGGTGGGCCCAGGCACTTGTCAGGGGTGGAGCTATCTCTGTGGCCTCGTCCTCAGTCTGCTCGTGTCTTCCTTGGTGTTTTGGCTGTAGAGAAGTTCCTGCCATGTCAATGCTATTAATTTTTTGTCATGTTCATGTCAAAAGCTCACCTGACTCATTGCTTGTCTTTTAGTTTAGTGTTTTCTTTGATGCCATTGGAGATTTTGGCTTCCACACTGTCCAGTGTTTGCATCTCTGATTTATTCTCAGAGAAGGTTCTTTCCCATGGGGAATTTGGAGAATATTCGCCTCTATTTACTTCCTGTTCCTTTCAGGAACCTTTTCTGCCAGCATTGCTTTATCCTACATCTGTGGGCCTGCACTCTGACTAAGTGGATACCCTGGGCCTTCCCTCCCCTCTTCCTCCCTCCTTCCTTCCATCCTTCCAGCATAAACTTTTCCCAATATCCTCAAGGCTGCAGCTACTGAAGGGACTAAGACCCAACCCTGGCCTCTGAGCTCATAGATATGTTGGGCCCAGACATGCAAAGCACAGGTAGATTTGGAATCAGGGCTGAGGACTGGGGGGACTGTGAGGTTGGAGGAGACAGTGTCGGGGTAAGATGGAGACTGGAAAACTCCTGGGACAGACTGATGTAGATGGGAAGGGGCAAAGGGTGGCTGGTACTCTGGGGAGGCACATTTTGGCACTGGGCTAGGTGTTGGGACACCAAGAGCAGGGGTGAGGAAGGGGAAAGCAGAAAGGCAGCTGCAAAGTTGAGTGGGGCCTGACCAGGAACAGCTGACAGCAGACCTTCCTCCTGTGCTCAGAGCAGCTGTGGCTGCTTGTCCTGCATGAAGACGGTCACCTCAGGGCTGGAGTAGGAACTGGTCTTTGAGGTGGGAGTAACTGAGTGTGCTGCTAGACCTAGGGGCTGGGCTGTGACCCAGCATTTGATTCAGAGCTTTGCCACGGCCCATGTAGGGTGGATGTCAGTGGCTGGGAGGGGCCTGGCCTGGATGAAGCCCACAACAGCAGGGGAGTCGCGCCCAGGCACAGGAACGCTCCTTGGTGGCCTGGCTCCGATGCTGCCTCCTCCATCTGCAATTTGTCTGCCCAGGGGTTCTCGGTGGAGGCCCCACCTTTGTCTATGTCAGTGGAGATAGCTGGGTGGGCTCCAGCTCAGATGGTCCCGGGTAGGAGTCTCAGCTCTGCCACTTCTGTGAGATGCCAGCAGAGCATCTGTTTCTTCAACTGTACAATGGGATGACTGGTCATGAGGAAAATGTGCGACATGTCCAGTCCAGTGCCTAGTGCACAGGAGGCCCTCCCGGAAGGTTCTGGAAACATCTCTCAAGTTCTTCCCAGACCCTTTCATCATAAGGCCTCCCTTCCCAACCTCTGACCCATGTGCTGTAATCCCATGGGGTCCTGGTTGCCCTGAGAGTTTGTGTGGATCTTGTTTCTTCACCCCTTCCTATGCACTGAGGCATGATGCCACCACTCTCAGGGCCACTGAATCTCTGGGGACTGATAGAATTAAGTCCACGGGACCCGTGCTTTCACCAGAGACATTGTGCACTCCTGCTTCCTTCACTGCTTCTGCCCGTTAATCCAGCGGCAGCCCTGGGGCTTAACTCCCCAGATATCCTCTGGGTGTCGCTCAGGATCTTTGTGGTGGCAGGGGCCTTAGGACTCAGGGTGGGATCCATGCCTGCCCCTGGGCAACACAAGCAGCCCTCAAGAGCCCACTGGTTGGGGAGCCTGAGGGATGTGCCACATCTGGAGGCAGCGTGGGAGGCAGAGGCTACAGGTAGTATCTGGGACAGACTGCCAGGTGTACGCTGGGGTTGCGAGACAGTGCATCAGGAAGGCCTGGGAGTCATGCCCTGCCCAGGAGCTGGCAGGCAGAGCAAAGCTAGCATCTGTGTGTGTGGGGGGGGAGGGTCAGAGAGAGAAGGGGGCTGGCTGACCCAAGTCTGGGATCAAGGTGTCTCCAGTGTGGCCCAGTGTCTCCTGTGCAGCAATCGTGTCACTGCACCTGAAATGTGACCCCATTAGCTCCAGGGTGGGGCAGGTGCCACATGCAGAGGATTAATGTTTGGGGGAGGCGGGGCCACAGCACTTCCCTGTTGGGTGAGTTAATTATCAGCCTCCATTAGCACTCGACCTGTGGCCGCTGGTGTCTGTCAACTCATTACTGCTAATTGCAGGGACTTGGTGACCCCTCCAGCCCTCTGTCACCTTGGTCAAAGCCCAAGGCCTGTGTCGTGGGAAGGGGGGAGGGAGGTGGGGACGAGAATCTGGAGAAGTCAGTTGGTGTCTCCTCAGGGGCTTCCTGGAGTCCTGTCTGGCCATGCGGATTTAAAAGTAGACATGGCTCTGCCAAGGGGAGGGCTCCTCATGGGTCTCACCTGACCTTGTTCCTCCCCAGTCCACCATGCCTTGCTGCCTTGTGATGTTGCTCCCCATCAGTGCCCACTCTTCGCTTCTTGCTGCGGACCCTCAAGGCCTGCCTAGGTTGGAGTGGGGTCGTGGGACTCAGTCACTCAACAAATAGTCCCCTGCTTATGCAGGGCTAGGCATTGGGTGGGGCCTGACCTGGATCCTCTGAGATGTCTCATTGCATAAGTCCTCAGCTTTCCTGGGGCATGTGCCTTGTCTTGCTGGGGTGAGGGACTGTGGGTGTCCTCAGGACAGTCTGGGCAAGGTCCACCCCCTGAGTTGTTCCAGGCTGCCTCAGCACAGACGGCAGTGCCCTTGAAAGATCACTCTGGTAAGGCTGAGGATGTGTGGACAGCTCACTGTGTCCTCTAGTGTCCCTGCCTGGCCCTGTGGAGTCTGCGTGGTCCCCTTCTGAGCAGAGATGGGCTCCTGAGTCTTCAGAGCAATTCTGGGACTCCCTCCCCCACGCACAAGTTTAGAGGTGGCTCCTAAAACCTGCCAGGTCTGCAGATGTTGGCCTGTGCATCTTGCCCTGGCTACAGCCTGTCGCATGGGGAACCCTCCCCCACCATTGTTGGGAGCTAGTGCGCAGAGCTCTGGCTAGACCACTGCTGAGTTATGGGTTTAATAGCAGGAGGCACATAGACTGCCCTGGATGGTCTATGCTGGGGACCGAGGGACTGGGCTGGGCCTGTCGACATCCAGTGCTGCCCCACGCCCCGTGGGCGCCACCGCAGCAAGCAGAAAGGAGATTTATCTTCCCAGTGTTGGAGGCTCTTATGAAGGAGGCTGGAAGGCAGATGCAGAATTATTGATGACCCTCGCTGGCTGGGGACCCAGTGGGCTGGGGCAAGGCTGAGGCACTCAGATTACTGATGGTAAGGGCTGGGAAACCAGTCCCAGGATGGCTGCGCCAGGCCAGAGGACCCTATACCTGGACATCTATACTGCGGGGCATAGATATCTCGAGCTGAATGTCGGAGGCTCCGGATCATGCCAGGGGATCTGGGATCGCAGGGCAGGCTCCCCTTTATGCACCTGTGAGCCCCTGCCCCCACCGCCAACCCTTTGGACTGGATGTGGTCCTACCGGGCCTCTAGGTTCTGCCCCTAGCACCTGGGTCTCGGGCAGGAGTGGAGCACCAGGTGGTGCGGCACTGGGCTGTGGTGTCCCCTTAGCATCCCTTCCTGACAGCCTCAGCCTCCCCCCACATGCTGTCCCAGCTAGGAGACCGTCACCCCATCCCATACAGGGTGGCAGCCCCAAGAGCCACACCCTGGGGACCTAGCCTTTCAGGACCAGTTTTCTTTTTTGTACAGGGGCCATTAGTGACCACAAGCCCTAAGAGGCCCTATACTATGTTGTCTTGGGGGAGGGAGGGAGTCACACACCTGTCCCTTTCCCAAAGCCAGCAGGCCTTTTACAGTTGAGATATTTGTTTATTTGCATTTGTATGAAATATACATTTGCCATCCTCGTTCCTGCTGACTGGGGTTGGAGGGTTACACAGGTGGGTCATGTGATGCAGTACCTGGTGCCCTGGTAGAGCCAGGGAAGGTGGGGTGTGGGGGCCTCCCTGGAAGTTGCTGCCAGGGCTCACCTTCCAGGTGCCCAGACTTGCTGCACTGAGCAAGGTCTGCTCCAGTGTGCCTCAGTGTTCCTTCCAGGCTCCACCTGTATTCAGACCCTGGATGATGTCTAGCCCATAGACCCCAGGCTTCCAAGGCACTCCCAGTCCCTAGAGTAGGTGTTATAATATGTCCACATGGAACCAGGTACATGAAGTGATCTGAGCTACTCTGTGTTGACATCACATGCTTCTGTGGGTAGTCCTGGGTGCCTGTTCTGGGCCTTGGGCCCAGGAGCCTTTGGTCTGACCCTGTCCCCTTCAAAGTGACCCAGTATCAGCAGGAGCCCACACCTGAGAAGGTGTTTATGGGGTGCACAAGGGCCCAGCCCAGGCAGATCATCTCCTGAGTTTGTTTTCAATTAACACTTGTTTAGCGCATTTTTTCCTCCTCAAATCTCCCTCATGCAGGCAGGCACCCTCTTGGCCCAGTGTAATCTGCTGAGCCTTTGCTCAAATATAAGCAGCTTTGCCACTCTCTAAACACAACTAATCCAATTTGGGGGCTGGGGATTAGAAGTGGGCAGTATGGGCTTTGGACGAGCTTCCAGCACTTCTGTCCAGCAGGAGGAGCAGGCCAGGGCTGTTCAGGGCCTGAAGGCCTAGGGTGGGGCTCCAGGACAGCCAGGTGGGCCCAGGGCCAAGACTCGAGGCATCCCTTTCCCTCATATTTTGGGCCTCCTGCTGCAGGGTGGGGTTACTCAGCTGGGGCCGAGGCCACAGAGGCAGAGCAACCTCATCCTGCTGGGCCTTCCCTGGCCCAATGTCCCCGAGGTGGCCCAGTGTTCCCCTCTGTCCCCTCCCTTGGCCCACACCCTAGACATCAACCTACACAGGGCACAGAGCATCCCTGCAGTGACACCAGTCACAGAGAGGCCAGACCTAGTGTCCCTGGTTCCCTAATGGTCAGCAAGATCCAGGAGCCAGGGTGGGGCCCTTCATGCCACTGGGATGGGGCAGACGCTCCTCAGCCTGCAACCCTAGCCTACCTGCTCCCTTGTTGGCACTCATGAAACTCCCTGTTCCCAGCCTCCTGCCTTACTTTTGAAGACACAGGCCCCCTGGTCAGGCTGACCGTGGCCCACGAGGGCCCCTCTTGCCAGGTTTTCCTGCCAGCAGCAGAAACTGCAGAACTCCCCAGAACACACACAGCCCCCAAGCGACGGATTCAATTCAATTCCACAAATATTGACCGCGCGTCTAATCCACTCGTCCTCCAGCGCAGCTCATTCCTGAGGGGCCCAGCGTGGCAGCCGTGCACGGATCCCATTTAATCCCAGCCTGACAATGTCACCAGCTCACTGTGTGGGCACCAAGTACATCCAGGCCCTGGCAAGAGGGGCCAGGCTCGGGTCCTACCTCCACCCCAGACCTACCATGGTGGATGTGCTTGGGGTGTGAGGGATGTGCCCCAGGGGTGGGGCTGAGTCACAGGCCAGGGATCAGCCAGTAGAGGGTCCAGGTCAGCCCTGGCCCACCAGTTAATCTCTGCAAGGTACTGTGGCTTGGTGGCCTCTAGCACCAGGACATTCATCAGAAAAGGAGCTGATGGATTAACATGGAACTGGAGAATTGATTTTTTTCCCTGGGCACTTAAATGCTGCCTTAATCAAGCGATCATCTCTGTTGAGGGGAGGGGTGGCCACAGGGACAGGTGGGGGTAGGGGTGGCCATGAGGGTGTTGAAGGGTGGCCCTGAGGATAGGAA
>NW_007248431.1:759038-788813 GCF_000164805.1 Carlito syrichta
GGAGGGGTGGTCATGGGGGGTTGAAGGGGGGTGGTGGAGACAAGTGGAGGGAGGGGTGGCCATGGGGACAGGTCTGAGGTTGAGCGCCAGCCCAGCCTCTGGCAAAGGGGCCTTGTGTGCAGGATCCCAGGGTGATCGCTTCCCCACTGGCTATATGACACCAAGCCAACCCTGTATCCTCTGCACTTTGGTGGCCCTAGGTGGAACGAGGGACTCCTTCACTCATAGATTCATGTAGCGAAGAGAAGGGAGGGCAGTCACTGGAAGGCACAGACAGGTGGTGACAGTTTACATGGGGTAGAGGGGCAGCCCAGTTTCTCCTCATGGTGTGTGCGAATTCCCCAACATCCACTCAGCATATGTCCTGCCCTCTGCAGTGCCCTACTTACTCGGTCTGCCACACGCTCTGTTCTGTGGTTTGATGCCTGTCTCTCTTTTGTTGTGTGCCGAGTGGTGGCCCCAGGTGCACTGATTTGGGTGGGACATCACCCGTTGCTCTGGCTGCTGGAGCCTGGGGATGCAGCTGGAGATCCCACAGCACTTGAGGCCCCAAACTGGATGAAGAAGGGCAGGCCAATCAGTGCTGGGTCTGGTCTTGCTGTCATGGGTCCAGCCTGATCCAGGGTGGTGGGTGAGTCCCCAGAGATCTGGATGGGGCCACCCCTTTTGGGGTGCCAGAGAGCAGCACCCCAGTGCCCTGCAGCTTGGGGGGGTATAGGCTGTATTAGCATCACCTGTCTCAGGGACTCTGGGTTAGCTGCATCACTGGAGTGAACCCAACACCTCCATCCCCTGAAAGAAAGGCACTGGCACAAATAAAATCAGGTGATGGTGATGGCTGGAATTTCGAGTCCAGACGGGTGCCCTCTAGGAAGAGGGACCAGGTGCTCATCAGGTGTGTGCTGCCTGAGCCTCAGTTTTCTCTGCATTTGACAGCCTGCCAAGCAGAACTGGGTAGAGTGCTGATGAAGTAACAAAGCCCCCTTCCTCTGTACTAAACACTAGGCTGCAGGTCTGACCCAGTATGAGACAGGACCCTGCGGACTATCCACCCAAGTGGTCTCTGGCAGCCTCTCCTAACTACTGGGAGTTGTGCAGGTGGGTGGCAGCCCTTGCCCCTTCCTGGCAAGGCCTTGATTAATCACAGGAGAAGTTGAGTAGGAAAGCCAAGGACATCCAAGGCCTGGGCTTCTAGGGCAGCTACCAGGAGCTGCGGGTGGACCAGGCACTGGGTAGGTGCAGTCCACAGCCTGCCTGGGCTGCTGTCCCAGGTGGTGCCCGGTACAAGCTGAGCTCAGGCAGGGCCAGGGAAGGCAGGGCTGCATCTTCATATGCAAGATCCCCAGACCCTGGCTGCTCCTGGCTCTGTGCTCTGGATATCTACAATCAGGGCATGCAGTGGGAACCCCACCCTGACCCATTCTCCTACATGGGGACCTCTAAAACTCACCTTCTTCCACAAAGTAACATAGCCCAGGACTGTGTGGAGACTTCTAGTCTCTATAAACCCACTATGCCTTGGGATAGTCAAGAGGGAAGGACAGGCCTGAACCTCCCTGGGCTACCCCCAACCAACAAGGGGACCCCAGGTGGCAGTCCAGCTGCACTTTTTCTGTCCCACACCCACCTTGGTGAGCACCATTGTGGCCATGTTCCCAGCCTCGTTCCCTGCGCCCATGCTCGGGGCACTGGGTGGCCTGCAGGGCCTGAGGTGGGTGTGCCTGCTGAACTTCCCTTGCTCCATCCCCGTGCCCTGCAGCTCTCTGGATCCAGGCAGGCTCTGTCCCTTGCTGCTCTGAGAGCTCAAGCAATCCTGGTATGCTGTTCTGGGATACCCCAAGTCTTCCCTTCTGGAAAGCTGGGGCTTTCTGATGGAAAGTCCTGCCTGTGCTGGCTATATGCCTGAGCCCTGGCTTCAGCCTGGGGAAGGATAGGCCCCCAGGGTAGATGTGTTCAGATTGGGTCCCCAGGGCCATGCCTGGTGGGGCTTGGGGCATGGGGAAAGGCCTGAAGGTGTGGGTGGCTCTGGTAAAAGGATTTGGGTGGAGCAGACCAGGACAGCTTCAGTAAACAAGCCTTGTGTGCTCCACGGGGACCACTCTCGGCCTTTGGGCCTGACCATAGTCCACAGTGTGTGTGTGTGGAGGGGGGAGAGGGCGGGGACAGCAGCTGGGGCCTGGGTGGGGCTGATGCAGGCTGGGCTGCGGCAGTGCAGATCCAGATATGCCTTTTTCCCTGGGCCACCCGTCTCCATGGGGCCTGCTGAAACACAGCTGGCCCCTCTCTGAAGCTGGTGCTGAGAGGAAGGGATGTGGGGGCAGCCCAGCCTCACTCCTGCCTTCCCTGAGGTTTGGTTGCCCTGACTGAGGAGAACCTCAGGGCTGGGCCTGGACTGGCTGGGCCCCTGCAAGCCCATTGCCCCTGGGACAGAGCCCAGCCCTGACAGCTCCCCCACTGCTGTCACCCTCAAAGTCCCCGTGTGGGAGGGAACAGACAAGAGCCCAGTCATGCTTCTGTGCCTTAACCAGCCTTTACCCAGACATGACCCGACCCCCACCCCACCCCCCGCCATGGCTTTTCCCAGACCTCTGCAGGGGTGGCTGTGGTGGGATGTGATACTGTCTCCCTCCTGCCAGGACAGCAGCGTGCTGGCTGCCCTGTGTGGTGGAGGCCCTTAGGGTGGGTGGGGCTCTGTGTGCAGTCCCCACACCATGCAACTGAGGTGGTCCCCTGGAGACCCATCTGCCTGTGCCCCTCTGTCTGACTGCAGCTGCTGGGCCCCCGGAATTGACCTTGACCCTGGATGCTCAGCCTGGTCAGCCAGGGAACTGAGGGGCAGGAGTGGTGGGGTCTGGAGAGGGAGCTCCCTGGGCTGGTGCTGGCCCACCTGGGCATCCCGCCTGCTTGGCCCCTGCTGTTTGGATGCCAGGCTGGCTCCACTAAACGTCTCTTAACGAGGTCACCTCTGCGTCATGCATTCCAGGCCTTTGGAAATCTCAGGAATGATCTCATGTGGGAGGGGCCTCTACCCTAGCACTGCTGCTTTGTTGCACTGTCCTCCCAAGTCCCTTCCCAGTCCAAGCCCCTGCTTCCAGCACCCCCTTCCAGCCTTTTCAGTCTGTGTCCTCCCATCAACAGTGGACTCCGACCCCAGGTCCCTGGTCCCACTGCCATGTCGCTGCCTGCCCCATCCTCCACCCTCACTCCGGGGTCTCACTGAGGGCCCAGACCCACGAAGCACAGTCTCCACAACCACTGAGCAGCTCTAGTCCTGCTGAAGCTGCTTCCTGTGCCGGATGACCCAGGACTTCTCTGGAGAACAGGGGGAGGATAATGGGGGGGAGACTGTGTCAGTGGGGAGCCAGGAGGACCCAAAGTAGCTGGTACCCGACAAGCCACCACCTGACAAGCAGTAGGGCTATTTGGCAGCCACAGTCAGGACACCACCTCTGAATGTCAGTGAGGGTCTGTGCTCATGTGGGTGACTGTGTGAACTGAGTGTGCAAGGGTGTGTCAGTGCATGTGTGTGGGAGTGGGTGAGGTGTGGGTGAGCATGTGTGTAGGAGCATGTGTTCATGTGTGTGTGTGTATATTTGTGGTAACACGTGTTTGTGTATCAGCGTGTATTGATGGATGAGTGTGCATGCAAGTGAGTGTACGTGTGTGCATGTGTGTGCACATGGGTGTGAGTGTGCATGTTTGTAGTGAGCATGTGTTTGTGTGTCAGTGTGTGTTGAATGTGTGTGCATTCATGTGTGAGTGCACATGTGGGAATATGCATGTGTGTGCATGTGCACATGTGTATGCACGTGCTGGCCATCCACGTTTTATACCCACATAGCTTTGGATCCCCAGGAATCGACTTTAAAATAACAGGTGGACCAGAAGGTCTGGCCAGGACCTGAGCAGTCTTAAGGTCAGGAGTCCTGTATGACAGGTGATGAGGAACCTGGGGGCCCTCAGAGTGGAGTCTTTGGCCCTGGGGTGTCGACTGGGCAGTCATGATTAGACTGGCTCAGAGCTGAAGGATGCCCCTCACACACCCTGGCCGGGCGAGCCTGGCCTCTCAGGCTCAAGATAAACTGATCCCCTGCAGAGAAGGTGCCATGGGGTAGGGCCACAGAGGTAGCTGCTGCATCTCCTCCCCTCCTGTCCTGGTGTCTGCCTGCTGATGTCCACCACTGGTCATGGCGCATGGGCACTGTGCAGTGTCCTTGAAAACCTGGAGAGGGAACAGCTCGGCAGTGGGGGTGTTTCTCACATCCGCCACGTGTGTTCACGCCTGTGGGCGTGTGCAGGGTTTACAGTTACGTGAGAATCTCAGACCCGGGTACAAGAGCCTGCGGCTGAGCAGTGCTGGGGTGGGCTGGGAGGAGGCTTGGCCAGGAAAGTGGGCGACTCCAATGGTGCTGTGGGGCCTGGCTGGGATGATGGGGCCTGCGCCAGCCTGGGTGTCTGAGGCCCTGTGGTCCAGGCTCTGTGTGTGCCTGGCTTTCATTTTTGGTTCTGAAGCCCCCAGGGCAGCTTGGCACAAGCTGTGTACTTGGGGATCCCCCTCATCACCCAGATGGCATCACAGGCCCCGCACCCCACCTTGCTGTGTCCCAGGGAGGGGAGCTGCTCCCCCTGCTCAGACAGCCCCCCTGTGCTGCACCCGCACACCCGCCTCCCTCACAGCTATGCAGCGTCTCTGGTGGGTGCAGGAAGCCGGATGCAGCCGGTGCTGTTGCTGTTTTTGGAAAAGAGGGGCTCAAGGCAGGGAGGCCCAGCCACGTTCCAGCAGGGTTGTCTGGCTGGGGGGTCCGCGCCTCACCCCGGCACCCCCAGGTTCCTGGCTCCCCCCATACACAACCCTTCTTCCTGGCGGGCCCAGCTCGGCCTCCGCCCGCCCCCCAAGGGTGTGATCGCGTGGCAGCGTTCTCCTCGCCAGCTTGTGTCTCACATAGGGAATGTTTCCATTTTTATAGCAGAAAGAAACTGACTCCAAGCGCCTCGGCCCCAGCCGGAGCGTGGCGGCCCCCAGGGAGCTGCTGCCATGTCAGGTGCTTTGGGGGTGCAGGTTGCTCTGCCAGCGTGGCCCTAATTGCTGTCACTCAGGGAGCTGGCTCTAACCTGAGGCGGGCAGATCTTGGAGGAAGGGTCTGGGGCAGCCCCCAGCCCCCAGGGCATCAGGACCTCTGTCTGGGTCCACTGACACTGCTCCCCCAGGCCTGGAGTGTCCCCAGCTCCAGGTGGACCATGCCTGTAGGGCACTCCTGTGAGGGTGGGTGCCAGAAGGCCCCAAGCTGACCACACGTCAGCCCAGTTATGTCAATAGCCCCCACTGCTCCTTCTGGCCTCATGGCCCAGCTAGGATCCCCACCAGTGTGTCCCAGGGCTGCTTCGGTAACTGAGCAAGGAGGTGTCCAAGCTCCACAACCTGGCAGGGCACAGGTCTGCTGTCACCCTGGTGTCCCTCTGCTCCATGGACCAGTGCTCCCTATAGACTCGTATGACACCAGGGGACTGGGGGGAGGCAGTGTCCTCTGTTCCCTCCCCACCCATCTCAAGGCTGGTCTCAGGATGCAAGAACCAACAAAGCGCCCCAAGGACTGGTGGAAAGATTTTCTTGGAAGGAACTATTTGCTGCCCAGGGCACAGAGCAGAGCCATGGTCTTGACATTCAAAGATCTCACAAACCAATGTAGATTTGACTTTGCTCCTGAGACCGTGAGGAGAGGACAGAGGATGGCACACAGTACATGGAACTCAGAGGAAAATAAGAAAACTCTTAGGAGTTACGTGTCCTGGAGGAACAGGTGCTGCCTGGCTTATGGTGCTGGTGTGGAGGCACCAGCATCTGGGGACAGTGCCCTATGGTTATTGCCCTTGGCTCCCAGCCCTGTAAGGCAGGTGAATGCAGGGTGGCCTCCACCCTGCTTTGCAGGCTGGCCACTGGGGTGTGTCCACAGGCTGCAGACAGAGAGAAGAGGGTAAACCGAGGTACATGGGGCCCAAACTCTAGGTGTATAACTGGCAGCCTGTGGAGCTGGTGCCTAGTTGGCTGGAGTCAGGCCTGCCTGGGTCTTTGATTTTTGAGAGAAGAGGAGCATGGAGGGACCACAACAGAACTGTGAGCCCTCACACAGTGTGGGAGGTGTGGAGGCGCCACATGGGGCTGTGCCATGGGGGTGGTGCTGGGCCAGTATCTCCCTGAGAGCCCATTGATGGTATCGGAAATGGGCCTGGGGAGCTAAGGGCAATTCCCACCTCCTCCATAGAGCGGCTGCGTGACCTGAGGCATGTTGCCTCTCTGCCTCCCCTAGCGTCTGCTCCTTTCCAGGACTGCTCTGGGGAGTACCTTGCTGCTCCATCTTGTAGCCTCAGGTCCAGAGCCCGGTGCTGCACTCCAAAAGCCTCTGGGCCTTTTCGGGTGCTGTTGCCTCTGCCTGGGATGTGCTTGGCCTCTTCTGTGAGGGCTCCTGCCTCCTCAGACCCTTGCCCACCCAGAGGGACGGTTCTTCATAGAGGGTGCTGTCAGCACTGGATGAACAGGAGACCACCAAGGGCCGAGGGGCCAGCAGTTGCCCCACCACATGGGGGGCCTAGGTGACTGGGCGGGCATTGCTTGTCACCCTCAGCAGCAGGGAGGGGGAGGAAGGAGGTGGAGCCACCTATGACCAGCTCCCCCACACAGTGGTTGTCTGGGTGTATCATAGCAGGGCAGGGAGAAGCTAGGCAGTCCAGCTGGGGTCCCTGCTGGGGCTGCCATGTGCCACGTTGGCGTTTCCTGTGGTTGGACTTGCCTTCAGACTCATCCTTGTGACCTGGAGAGCAGTGTTTTTGAAGCAACTGCCACAGGCCACGAATCCCCCCAGAGTCTCTGGCCCCCACTGAGGGCTCTGAGAGTTGAGGGTCCCCTTTGAGGTCACACAGGCCCCTCTGAGGCCAGAGCCAGCAACCTTTGGCTCCGTGGTCAAGGCCTGCCACCCAAATCTCAGTTTCCTTCATTCAATGGGGCAAAAATCTCCACCTGGGGCAGAAGACAGCGCATTTCCACACTTCTAGGCCTCTGGTTTCTGCCCATCCCATGTCACTGTCCCCAGCAGGCGAGTGTCTGGTCTGGTGGTCTGGGATCCTGCTTTATTGGTGGACAGTACTGCCATCCTTCCATGCCTGGGCCAGTCCCCAGGGGTTCCCTCTTTCAGATGCGGGAGGTTTGCGACCCTAGAGCCTGCCCCTGCTTTCCCAAGTGACAGAATCTATAACTCTAGGGGCTGCTTCCTCTGCCTGCACCTGATGCCTCGGGCTTAGACTTGAGGGTGTGGAGTGCATGGGGAGGGCCTTCACCTGGCCCCAGCCTCCTGCAGCCCAGCCTAGGCCTTGGGGCCATACCCAGTGGTGGGAGCTGCTTCACTCCTGCCATTAAAAATTTGTTCCTAGGCCTGGCACGGTGGCTCAGCCTGTAATCCCAGCACTTTGGGAGGCTGAGGCAAGAGGATTGCCTGAGCCCAGGAGACCAGCCTGGGCAACTTGGTGAGGCCTTGTCTCTACAATAAATCACAAAAACTAGCCAGGCGTGGTGGTGTGCGTCTGTAGTTCCAGCTACTTGGAAGGCTGAGGTGGAAGGATCACCTAAGCCCAGCAAGTTGAGGCTCCAGCAGCCATGAGAGTGCCACTACACTGCAGCCTGGGCGACAAGAGTGAGACTCAAACTCAAAAAAAATTTTGTTCCCATGGTGTTCTGAGTACAGACATTTACTACATAAGGACATTTCTGTCAGTGACAGACTGCATACACAGCAGAGGTCCCATAAGAGCAGAGCACCGTATTTTTGCTGTCCCTTTTCTATATTTGAGAATGTTTAGATACACAAATCCTTGCCATTGCATTATAATTGCCTACAGTATTCAGTACAGTCACATGCTATGCAGGTGTGTAGCCTAGGAGCAAATAAGCTAGACCATACAGTTGTGTGGTAGGCTAGATCATCTTAGTCACACTATGATGATCACACGACAAAAAATTGCCTAACAACACATTGCTCAGAATGTGTCCCCTTTGTTAAAGCGACACGGTACCATGTGATGGCACAAGAGGACTCAGGAACACTGTAGGTCTGAGGACTCCACATATGTGGAATCCAAGATGCACACAAGTATATACACTTGCACGTGCATGCTCACCCACACGCACACACACATGGTGGGTGCTGGTGGCAGGAAGGCCAGGTGAGGAATTTGGGCCAGCCAGATGGGGAACTTGGGTCAGCTGGGCGCCGGGGTAGTCAGGCCTGGTGCTGCACTGGGACTTGGGCCTCTCCAGCACCTGAGAAGGAAATCTCCAAGGAGGCAGGGAGCCCATTGGGCATAGGATCTGGAACCTAAGTCAGGGATTCGAACCCCATCTTGGACCCTGGGAGTGGTGATAAATTGCCCTCCTGGTATGGTGGGCACTGGCTCCCCAGGCTATAGGAGCTGGGCAGGAGATACATCAAGCCTATAGGCCCTGCCTGGTGTCCTTTCTGTCCAGGGCTGTGGGCTGCACCATCGCACAGAGGGCCCAGGGATCACATGCATCCATGGGTGGGCCTGGCTTGTGATGAGCATGCCGTTTCCCACCCAAGACCCAGGGTTGGAGCCCCTCAAGCATTGTTGACTACAGTGAGGCATTGCTGATCACAGTGAGGTTGGATTAGGCTCTGGGCCTCAGACTCCAAGGGTGGCTCCAGGAGTTGGCCTCATGGCCATTTAGACACTACTCCAACCCCAGCCTGGGCCAAACTGGCTCCCTACCTGTTTCCCACCCCCATAGGTAACTAGGCTGGGTCAGCAGGGCCTCTCCTGTGTCACCTGGCCCCTGAAAGCTGAGGCCCCACCCTCCTGGTCAGCCCATCCCTCCCACTGTGGGGTTGTGGGTGCAGGGGCCTCTTCTACTGCCCTGACACTCTCAAAGCCCCATGGAACCGGCCACCAAGACCAAGTGCTGAGGAGTACCTGGAGTCTAAGTGAGTACCACATGGACCACACAGCCTGACTTGTAGCTTGGCCTGTCCTGCCTGCTCATCCCCCAGACCTGCAGCTCATACTTACATTCCTGGTGGCCCAGTCTTGGCCCAGGCCTCACCCTCTCCCTAGCTCCAGCCCTGAGAGGTTAGCCTCATCTGTGGTCTCAGCCCATTGGGGCTTCTAGCTGCCAGCCTGGTGCAGCACCCAGCAGCCTGGGTGGGGTGGAGCACAAGTCCATGGAGCCCCCTGCCCACCCTGCCTGAGGCTGTGAGGGCCATCACCGCCTGCCCCCTGCACCACTTGTCTCCCTGATTCCCTGCACCCCAGCCTTTGCTCCCTCAGCCCCATGCCTCACCCCATGTCACTTTCTTAAGCCTGCCAATGTCTTCAGCATGGTGACGCTGTTCATTCCTTCAAACCAGGACTAGTCAGCATTCTCAGGATGCAAGATGAGAGATGGGCTTCGAATCCCTGGCTCAGATTCCAACTGACCACTGAGAAGGACCAACTCCCACAGAGCTGCCAGGGCCTCCCAATGTGACCAGTTGTCAGCCTAGGGTGAGGCCGTGATTTTAGCATCTGCAGGCCCAGGTCCTCACCATTGTCTGGGTATTCCCAGGAGAGCCTGCCAGCCTGGGGAGGAAGCTACTTTGACTTCTGCTGAGGGCCAACCGGCTCCCACACCTGCATGGGTGAGGGAGGAGCTGGATAGGAGGGATGGGGCCCAGAAGATGGAAGCCCACCTGTGTCCCAGACCCCCTGCACCTGGCTGGCAGCATTGCCCAGTGGTGCCTCATGAGCCCTGTCCCCATCCCAATGAAGTCATTCTGGGCACTTAGTGGGGCTGCCAGTGGGGTTGCCTGACCTAAAACAGGTTTTACTATGATTCAGGGATGGCAAGATTCACAGATCTGCAGACAACTGCACTGGAGAAGAAAGAGAGTTTGTTACTCACAGTTTCCAAGGGGCATGAGGAGCATGTCCACTGGAGGTCCCATGGGCAGGGAGTGGGCTTGAGGGGGAAATGTCGCAGGAACCTTACTGTGGTTTCTGTGGGAGGAATGGGTTAGGTGAGGTAGGCAGGCTCAAGGCTGGCCAGTTTGAGTCCTTTGGGGGCTCTGGGCATGGGGTTGCCCTAGCTGTCTGGTCTCCAGTCCTGTGGTAACTGGGTTGGGAGGGCAGTGCCTGGGGTGTGAGGACCCAG
Source organism: Carlito syrichta (assembly GCF_000164805.1). Classification (NCBI taxonomy): domain Eukaryota; kingdom Metazoa; phylum Chordata; class Mammalia; order Primates; family Tarsiidae; genus Carlito; species Carlito syrichta. Next base: position 769,231 of record NW_007248431.1, read on the forward strand.
TAGAGAAGGTGGTTGGAGTGTGGACTGTGGAGGGTGGTCTGCATGCAAAAGGCACACTCATAGGCGAGTCCTTCAGCAGCTGATACTTTGCAGGCCAGTCAGACCCAGATGCCACAGCCGCAGATGAGAAAGGTAAAAGGCATGGTTGAAAGACCCAGGTGGGTGGGTGCCGTGCCCCTGGCAGAGGAGACAGCCCAGGCCTGGTCCCTCCTGACTGCTGTACTGCCTGTCTTCCTGTGGTTTCTGGTTCTTCGCCTTTTCATCAACATTTTTGTTGGAGAAACTTTAAAAGAATAAGAAAGTGCACCCAAAATACAAACCCCTCTTCTGCCACCTCCAGACATTCCACAGGGCAGCCCTTCTTCCCAGGCTCCCCAGCCCCAGCTGCCCATGGTCCCTGCCTGGGCCCAGACTGCAGTAGAAGCAGCCCACTCCACCATTCCACAGCCCCTAGTTCTCCTCCCAGGAAAGGAGGAGCCACCCTAGCAGGTGGGGATATTGGCCAGGGACCTCTCTGACATCAGCACTTCCCTTTGTGATTCCTGCTCCCTACCTCCTGCATGTGTTAGTTGTGGTGTCCCTAAGCCCATGGAGAGGCTACCCAGCACTGCAAGTGCGTGCTTGTCTCCTGTCCCCAGGCGCTCTGGCTGGGACTCCTTCCCAATGCCAGGTCCAGTGGAGCTGCAGACAGCATTTCATTGCTTTGACCCACCCTGGGGCAGCTACTTTCCAGAAGGACAATTCAAAACCTTTTCATTATACCACAATGGATGCCTGGTCTTGCTTTGGTCGTCCGGTTTTATGTGTCCCATTTTATACTCATTTCCTTCCCTTTGTGTTTTGTTTTTTTCTCTTTAACTGACATGATCAAGTTATTGAGTGGAGATTGTAGATTCAGGACACTCACTCTGTAGGTGATCCTGCACAGTGAGCCCAGGAGGAAACCAAGACACCCATTTTTGGAGGTTTTTAAATAGTTAATGGCGTGTCAACTTCTAATATAGTAATTTTTAAGGAAGGAAATGTTCTGTTTTTTCCTTAATTGGGGTAAAATATCCATAATATATGAGGAGGGAGCCCTTCAAAAATGAAATCTATTTATGAAAAACAATGCATTTATTCTTACATGTTTAAACTTCATCACCTTCAAAGTACTTGCTGTTTGATGCAATACACCTATCAAAACTTTTTCCAGTGCTCAAAACAGTTTTTGAACTCATCCATTTTGATGCCTTTTAGTGCTTCTGACATTTTTTGTTTCACCTCTTCCACATCGGCAAAAGGTTCCTCTTTGAGAACTTTTTTCATTCAGGAAAACCAAAAGAAAGTTGCTCGGGCGAGATTGGATGAATAAGGAGGGTGGGGCATGAGGGGCATGCCATTTTTTGGTCAAATACTTCCTAATACTCAGCGCTGTGTGGGCAGGTACATTCATAAATCGCCCATAATGAAATGGGCAAACAAGTTGAAAGAATAAAAAAAAAAAAAATTAACTGAAGCCAAACACACCTCTTAAAACAACACTAGCTGGTACACTGATGTCAATTGGTTTCTAAAACACTTACCTATCGAGGAAAGCCTGTACTACAAGGGGCCCACCCTCCAAACAATAATTCAGTTTTTTGGAGTCCCCCCTCAAAAAATCAACCACTTTCATCACTGCCAAGTGTGCTATTCAGGGACATAAGCACCTCTGTATTGCTGTGCGTGCAGCAGGAGGCCCATCCATCCTAGAAATTTACATTCTCCCAGATGGAAACCGCACCCTCGAAGCACCTCCTCCCCATCCTCCCCGGCTGGCAGTCCCCATCAACTTCCTGTCTCTGTGACTGGGATGGCTCTGCATGTATGTAAGATCATGGGGTATGTGTCCTTTGTGAGTGGCCCATTTTGCCCTCGTTTGAGACCTTTCTGCTGCACGGCGCTTGCCTTTCTGTGTTCCTCAGAGGCAGGTGGTGAAGTGGATGTCCTGCTTTTAATTCTGAGGGCTTGCTTCTCAGTTTTCAAAAACACACTTTCATCTCTAGCACCTGCCATGCCACGGTGCTTGCTGCTCCCTAGCTCTGCAGACCCTGACAAAGATGTCTCTGCCAGCATCTGGACTAAGTCATGCCCTGGGGTCTGTACTCCCCCACCCATAGCCCCATGGGAAAGGGAGCGCCGAGTTGTCAGAACACACACACTCTGATGGCCTGAGAGTGCCCAAAGCCCAAGGAAGTGTTCCCAGACTATATGGGTGAGGACTTCATGGGCTCCCAGGTTAGCCTTAGGCTGCAGGCCTTGGGTCAGGCTTGTACCTACACAGCCACCCTAGGGAGGAAGAAGCTTCACTTCCTGTTTTGACTGGAAAAATTCCAGGAAAGCACCTTGATTGGCCTAGCTTGGGTTACACGACTGTCCCTCCGTCCAATCACTATGGCCAAGAGGATGATGTACTGTGCTTGGTCCAGCCTGTGTCATGAGTGGGGTCTGTCTCTGGGGAGACAGCAAAGGTTTCAGCTATCTCCGTGGTGCTGTTTCCTGGGCAGCTGTCAGCCCCACACTACAGAGGAGCCAACTCTGAGATGGGAGTGGCCAACTTGGCCCTGCAGCTAATATAAAACTTCATGGGGACTCGAACCCAGGTACTGTGATTCTGGCTGGAGAAACAGGCCCAGAGCAGAGGCAGACTCAACAGGATCCCATAGCAAGCTGGTGGCATAACTGGATGCTCTAATTCACACCATACCACCTCCTCCCGGAAGACTTCCTGGTAGGCCCAGGGTAGTCACCATCTGATGCCACATCCCTGAAAGATAGGGCCTTCTCCCCCTCACACATCTGTCCCAGTATTCAGGACAGGACTAGGATGGATGCTTAGTACATAATAGTCAGATTCAGTCGGTTTTTCCAGATGAGCTCCTAGCCCCGTGCCCAGGAGTTTGTGGAGTCAGTGGTCACAGGTCCTGGGCCTGGCCCTCTCCTGCCTCTGTCCTCTCGAGGACCCTGGCCCAGTCACACCCTGGCTCTTCTGGGTCCTGCTCCGCTCACGGCAGAGCAACCCCACTCTGCCTTGTTCCCCAAGATTCTGGGCCATGTAGCTGGGGCCAGGCCTGCTCCTTCAGCTGCCACCATGACTGGTACACAGTCCTCAGAGCAGCAGAGCAGGACAGCCAGACACTGCTCAACCATCCACCTTCAGGTCATGCTGCCTCACAACAGCCAGTGAGCCTGGATTTTGTGGGTTATGAACATGTATGAGTGTTTACAGCACCATGGTGTGTGGCTGATGATTTGGGGGTGCATGTATACATGATGAACCTCATGCATGGGAGCCTGCCAGATACCCTGTTACGAAGATTTACATGGACCCTTAAACATCAGAGATTAACTTTTTGGGAACATCTATAAAATAAGAGATTTGTACCTAAAACAAAGCAGTACACTGTAACAGGAAGGAATTAGAGTCAATTTATTCATGTATTAGTCAAAAACTCAATTTCATATATTGTGCAGAAAAATTAAAACCCTTTCTGCATTTTATTACAAATTATGCATTCTCCATATATGAAGATAAATAATTGATAGCATTACAAGTACTTAATCTAGAAAATATTTATTAGGAACAGACAACTCATTTCTCATGTGTTTTGTAGAGGACAATATTGCACACTTTAAAAAATTAATGACGACTCTTTGCAAGAAAAAAATGTCTGTGTCCTAATTCTTTTGTTTAGTGTCCTGTCCAGGCTGTGCAGATGTGGCTAGACAGCTTGGGTGTGGAGATGGGATGGCTGCTCCCTGGGCCCTGGCTGTGCATGGGTGAGGGCTTAGGCACATGGCCATCGGCCAGGGAGGTGCATTTGGAGCGTGTCAACATGTTTTTCTTCTGCTGCCCAAACACTTCATGGCTTGTAATTTAAAAATAAGTGTTTCCGATTTAATTTCTGAGAAAGCACCAAATAATGGGATTTGTGGATAGACTTGAAAAGCCGAGAAATGAACACGGGCCAACCCAGCCTGGAGCATCATGGAGCCCATGAATTATCTGGGCCCCAGTTCAGGTCCCCAGTGCTGCGCATGGAGGGAGGTGGGCCTTGTGGGTGATGTGGAGAGCACTCTCCATCTGAGCCCATGGCCTTGCACCCTATGGCTGGCTCAGCTTGTCATTCTGGAATGGGAGGGTCCGCCAGGCCCTCCCTACCTCCTGACATCTTCAAGAAGGGGACTCCCAGCCTCTGCCTAGAACTCATCCTGGGTGGCATGGCTGGGCCTGGGGCTCCACCCATCGTCACCCCATCCCACGCCTGTGATCCTAGGCCATATTAAGCAGAGATGGTCCTGTAATCCCAGCACCTTGGGAGACTGAGGCAGGAGGATCCCTGGAGCCTATGAGTTGAAGGCTGCAGTGAGCTATGATCGCACCACTGCACTCCAACCTGGGCAAGACAGCAAGCCTCCATCTCTAAAAATAAATAAGTTGAGAGGCAGGGCTCCTGGCGTGCTGCAGCGCTAGGACACTGTCCCCTATGTGTGGGTGGCTGGGTAGGCACGGAGGAGTCCATGGCAGTGTCCTGGCAAATTCTCATGGCCTCGGTACCCACTGCCCCCCACCCTGCTCCGTGGGGAACACTAGGAATGAATAAATAACTACCGAGTTTATTAAAAAATAAATTTGATGCCTAACGGAAGTGCTGCTTCTATACATAGAAAACCACGTTTAAAATAAAACCAAACTGTTTCAAAGGAGTCCTGGCATTAATTTTTCATCTTTTGCTAATGAAAACATGACTTTGTCAGTGTGGGGCCCCTCCCTCCACATGGCCTCTCCACCCACATCCCCTCCCCCTACATTGCCCTTTCCCTCCACATACCCCTCCCCAACATGACTCCTCCCTCCACATGGATCTAGGCCTCCCTGGTAACCCTGGCCTGAACGCTGAAGGTGGGGAGCCTGTGACCCATCAGTGGGCCGAAGTGGGTGTTCTGAACCTGTGTCCCCTGATTAACATGGGGTAGCCACACTCTCCTCACAGCTCTTTAGTGGGCACTTGTCATGTGCTGCTCTAAGACTCAGGACCAAGCATGGCACAGAGGAGTCACCCACTCCTGCCTAGACCACCTGCCAGGATTGGCCACACACGGTGCCATGCCAGGAAGGGCTGGTGTGCATGTGTGGGGGCTGGGGGGTGAGGGGGTCAGAGGGGAGGAGACTGGGGAGCAGTGGTAGGGCATCCAGTCCCTCTGCTTTTCCCTCCCAGCAAGCAGCAGGGCATGCCCCGCCCATAGGGTGCAGGGGGAGGTTGGCATCAGGCCAAAGCAAGGAGCCCGATCTGCATTGCTGTCTTGTGGCCCCAGGGTACTGACAAGAACCTCCAAGGAAGCTCCATGGTGATACACAGAGCTCCTGTCCTCAGGATCTTGGGGCTTTTCCCAACTGCCATCAACTGGGCCACCCCAGTTCTTTGGGGGAGGCTCAAGGCATCTGCTCCTTTGACCATCCATTCATTCACTCACCATTCACAAATGTTCAGCATCCCCAGCACACGTTCTGGCCAGCAGCCTCCTGGGGAGAGGGGACACTGATCCCGTTGTCCACCTGCCTGGCCAGTGTGGGGGACCCAGCGAGAGAAGTTTTCTGAACTACACTGACAGCCAAGGGCACCTGTGGTATCCAGGGTGATATATGAGCAGTGTGTACCCTGGGGCAATGGAGCAGGACCCCAGCAGGGACCTCTGAATCTCTGCAGCCCCTGGGGTGGATCAAGGAGGGGAGCTACAAAGGGGAACACAGGCAAGGCAGCTCTCTTGTCCTAGCCCTCATACCAGTGTGGGTAGGGACATGATTTGGAGCCTATATTCCTACCACAAGAACTTGGCCTGCAGGGACTCCCAAGGACCTGGGTTCAGGGTCAGTGTGCCAGAGGCCCGTCCAAGCTGCATGGAGTCCAGCAGGCCCTGGTCTTGGGATGGCCGGGCTCAGCTGACTAAGAGGCCTATGGAGAGTTGACCCAGACACCTCAGTCTGGTTTCAGCCTGTGAGTGGGGGTGGGGAGGCAGCCTGGCCCGAGGCCCTGTCTCCCTCACTGCCCCCATGCCCTGCCTCCCCTGCAGCGGGTCTGACCCTGCTGGAAGCATCCCTCAGCTTGGTATGGATTTCCTGTCTTCACTGAGGCCTCTGAGCCAGCCGGGCAAAGGCGACGAGTGGACGGCCAGGCCCCAGGATGTTTTTCCAATGTGGTGGGCTGAGGGAACCTAGATCTCCCAGAGCTGGGTCTCCTGTGCCTGCCTGTCACTCTGTGGCTCCCTTGGTGACTCCTTGTCCAGTGTGGGTGCTAGGTCTGTCCTGGGGTGTGGGCAGTTATTTAGCCTCCCTCACTCCCAGCTTGTCCCTCAGGAATGGAAGCTGATGCCTCACTCCAGGGCCCTTTCCAGGGCTGGAAAGATAGGGACATGACTACTGAGCTAGGCCCAGGTTGGCTCACAAACCAGAAGACAGTATGGTGGCTGGGGCCTGGAAAGGACTCGTGGGCTGCCTGGTCACACCACTAGGCTGCAAAAAGCACACACTCTGGGCTCTGATCTCTCACTGGCACCAGGTAGGTTGAGGAGTAAGTGGGTACCCTGAGGTGGGAAAGGAAAAGGCACTGGTTAGAGGGTGAGAGCCAGGGGCCAGAGGCTGGCACTGAGAAGCCAGGATGCCAGCCCAGGAAGGGTTGCCACCGCACAGCAGGCAGATGTATGGACACATGTGTGCACATGAGCAGCTTTCCAGGATACATGCACGTGTACATGTGGGCAGCTGCTCACAGACACGTGCACATGCAGAACAGACTGTGGGGTTCATGGTGAGGATGGCAGGGGTACTGGATAGGCAGAGCGACGGCTGCAGAAATAATTAGTCCCTGGTAGATGGGCCAGCTCATCTTTTCTAAAGGTGAGGGCGGCTGCCAGCCCTGGCTTCAGGGAGGACTCTGAGGCCTGGCCCCGTCCTGTCAGGGCTCCTGGGACTGCCGGGGTTCCTGGGGGCAGCTGGCAGCACCTGGAGCAGGAGGCCTGGGACATGGACTCTGTGGCATAGTCCCTGAAGCTGGCCAACCCCTGCAAGTCCCTATATCCCCAGGTCCCCAGCACAGCAGTGGTAGGGTGGGGTTGAAGATGGAGAAGGAGGAAGGGGATGTGGGCTGGAGCTGGTGTTCCCTGTGGAAGAGGGGCATGAGCACTCCAGGCCAGGCCTGGAGGAGGAATCTGAGTCCAGGATGCTGGACAGGCTCATCCCATGTCCTGAGATTGCCTGGCCCTCTGGCATGTGGGCGTCTGTAGGCTGGCAGGCCCAGGTGAAGGCCAATTAGTGGGCAGGGACCCCCAGGCCCTCAGCCCCCAGCGTGCAGAGGGCTGCTCTGCTGTTAAAACAATGTATTTTGTGCTCCAAGAAACTACAACTGTTTGTACTCAGTTGTTGGAGCTGCCAGGCAGTGTGTGCTGTACTCTCCAGCCCTTGGCTTCCAGAAGGAGGAGCATCCTGGGCTGAGGGGCAGGCTGAGTGGAATAGGCCATGGGGGCCTGGGCCAGACCTTCCAACCACCTCCTGGGAGACAGCAGGTAAAAGTGGCCCCAGGAGGCTGACACAGGGGAGGGGTGAGGACTGCTGTGGGGTCGAGGGTACGCTGAGGAGGACAGGGAGATCCTGCCCAGAGGCTGACAGGGAGCACAGGCCTAGGGCAGGGGCTGCTGGAGGGAAGGCACAGTGAGGGGCAGGGAATGCCAGCAAGGAAACAGCCTGTGGTGGGCTGGTGACACCCTAGGGGACAGTGCCTGACACCCCTATGCTGGTCTGCTCTCTAGACCTGTGCCCTGGGGACCACCAGCACCCCTACCTGGATGTATTCACGGTGGATACTAAATAGATGTACTCTGGGTTTGGAGGTGACAGCCTGGAACAAAGGACCTCCTGCTGCTCCTGCAGGCTGAGCAGGTCCTGGGTGCAGAGTAAAGGCAGAAAGAGTGGAGCCATGCATGCAGAGGCTGGGGAAGGGCAGGGCTCCCCCCACTTCTGGACACCTCTGAGGTTCCAGCCACCTGCTGTCTGCCTCCTGCCTGGTGCAGGACCCTATGGGATGTGGGTGGCCAGATGGAGCAGTTCCTGTCTCCCTGGAACCGGCACCCTTAGAAGCTCTGAGGCTAGGAGGGGTCCTCTTCTGCAGGTCTGGGCCCAGGAGTGCCCATCAGGCAGGGACAGATCAGGTGACACTGACCAAGACTGAGGCACACAAAGTCTTCCTAAGTGGCCACAGGGACCTGGGTGGTGCAGAGACATGGGCCTCACCCCAGGGACTCCCAGACCCAACTCCTGGCACTGTGGCTGACTCACCATCCTGGGAGTCTTGGAGAAGAAGGGTTCCTGGGGGGCACTGAGCACTGACTGTTCCAGCTGATAAGAAGCCAGGGACACAGATGGGGAGACCCTGAGGGTGCAGGCAGACCCCTGAACCATGCACTCTCCACACAGTGGCACTTGAGCCTTGGGACCCAGTCGTCCTCCGTGACCACCCCCAACACGACCACGACCACGACTGGGTCACTCAGATGCCCATCAGGCCCATGGCAAGACCCGGTGTTGCTGGGATCTGCTGTCCCACAGTCCTGTAGGGGTCCCAGAGCTGGGCCAGGCCTTCATCCCTGGCCTCTCCCTCAAGTTGACCTGTGTGGGCCCTGCTGCCTCTCCCACTCCCTCATCTCTGGACTACCCCTCAGAGTGAATACTACCCCAGGCCAAGCTAGCCTCTCTGGTCATTCCACAGCTAGAGGAAGGAATGTCCTTGGGAGTTGGGATTTGCTAGCATTTCATCTGCAGCCTCGAATTCAAATCTGAATGCTGTATGGATGAACATCTCACCACATAGCAACAGAGAGACCGGTTAGCACTCATGGGGAAAGGGCTGCAATATCTTCTGCTTCTAGAACCTTCTGGGTACAGACCCCCCCATGCCACCCTTCCTCCCTGAACAAGGTGTTAGAGCCTCATAGACAAGTCACAGGCCCTGAGGAGGCCAAGACTGCAGAGCCCGCCCATTCTGGGGGAGTGTCTTCCCGGGATCAGCCACTCTCACTCCCCACAGCTGAGGCTGCCAGGGGACCTCTGGGCTGTCTTTGCATCTCCAGTGCTGAACACCAGTGAGTTCCTGGAGGTGAAAATGCGGTCGTGGACACGAGGGAGCTTTCTGGGCTGCATATCAGGGAAACTGCCTGGGTAGCTTGGTGCCCATGGTGGGAGTGCCAGTCCCAGGAGTTGGGTCTCACTGAGGGGAGGCATCAGGAGTTGTGCTAACTGAGGGTTTCAGGCTGGCCATGCATCTGGTTGGTGTGGACTGCTTGGTGGCAGGAGGGTGTCATGCCTGGGGAACCTTGGATAAAAATCAGCCAGTAGAGCCTGGATCCTCAGTGAGTTTGTGTTGCGAGCTACTGTCCAACTGAGGAGGGGTGTGCAGGGGATCTATCATTCCTGGCGTGGTCAAGTCCCTTAACCCCAGGGCTCCTTGCTGGTGCTGCTGTGATTCTCACCATTGTTCCAAATTACAGATGAAGCGGCTGAGGCATGGAGGCATGCCTACCTGCCTGCAGCTCTGTCCTGTCTGCCCAGCCCTGTGCTGTCACCCAGCCTCTGTCTGTAGTTTCTGCAGTCACAAAAACCACAATGTGTACTCCTGATTGTTCCTACTGAATTCTCCCTGCTTGAGGGGTGGCTCTTTGGGGTTCGTGTTCTAAGTGTGCCCAGTCATAGGCATCACCAAGGGCACAGGCCCAGCTCCACTGATGTGCCAACACACTCCCAGCAACAGGCCTGGACTCGAAGATTAAATAGGAACTGGGAGATCCTGTGGCAGGGTAGCTGGAAGGGGTGGCCCATGGAGAGAAAGGCTCAGTGCTCAAGTCAATTGTGTGGCTGTGGCTTACTGCCCAGTCTGGCCCCCTATGCTAACAGCACATGGGGGCTGGGCCTGGAGCCATCAGGAGTCTCCCAGGAGCTGTCTGGGCCCTGAACCAAACCTTGCCGGCTAGGGAGGGCATCCCAGCTGCCTAGGATCACACGCTTACTCCTGTGGCATCTGTACTGGCCTCTCCACTCCTGCCAGGCTCCAGTGAACAGGGATTGTGCCGACTCAACAGAACCGTGACAGGAGCCGAAGCTGCCAGGGAGAGGCCCAATTAGGAGGGTGGATGGGGGCAGGGTGGCGCAGTGGTGTGGGAGCTCTCTGACCCAGCTCACCAGGAGGTCACATGTAGCCTTTGCCACCAACCCAGTGCTGTGACGATGATGCCTTTGTCCCCAGATCCCACTTGGCGCCAAGCCCTCTAGACTCCTCAGCTGGTGTAGGTCCTCGAGCAGGGACCTGGTTCTGCTGAGTCTGCTAGGGACATCAGAGCCCCTAGGAGGTGCCCAATGGTAGCCAAGACACCCCTCAGGGTTTCAGGAAGACCACCCTGTGTTGCTGTGGGGCACAGGCTCTGCTGTGTCCAGGATGCCACTGAGGAACTGAGAAGAATACCCCACGGGCCTGGGTACCTGTTCTCCCAGCAGGGATTCTGAACCAGGATATTGCACACAATGCCTACGCCAGGCCCCGAGGGGTTCCCCAAGTCTGCCACCTAAGCACTGATGCATTTGGTTTCCCATCCAAGTGTGCCCCCAGCCTAAAGACTCTGCCGTGTTTGGAGGGTCCAGGCCAGCCGAGCCTCTCTGTCTTGTCAGCTCAGGATAGTTAGAACTGCCTGGACATTCTACATCAGGTGGGTAGCTAGGGGAGGGAGACTAGCCCACCCTGCCCCGCCTGGGCTGGCCCTCCTTGCCCCCCTTCCGGGGGCAGCAGTCACCCTTGGACCCAGCTTTCCTTGGCTTAGCCTAGGCCTAGGTCTGGAGACTAGGGAGGAGTGAATTCCATGAAGACACTGCCTCCACCCTGTGCAGTACCCCTCCCTACATCTCAAGCCCCCATCCCAGAGCCGGATTAGCTCCTGCCCTGCTAGCTACCCTGCCCCCAAATACACATGGGAGTCTGCAGACTGGAGGCCAGGCAGCGCAGGAGAGGAAGACAAGAAATGGGGTAAGACACTCTCCTTGGGAATGGGGCAGGAAAGTGGACCACCTGCACTGAAGCTGCCCCAGAGGGGTCCTGGCTGGGGCAGGGAATCCCCTGGCCTAACCCCTTCCCTTGAGGCTTAGGGGAGGGTGGGGTGCCAGACACCATGGCTAGGCCTACTTGGAGCTGGGGACCAGCAGGGTTGGACCACCTCCTTCACCCCCCCTGCACCCCTCCCCACTGACCAGTTGTCTTCCTGCTCTTGGTGTTTGGCTTGCAGCCCCACCCCCACCCCTTGTGAGCACTCTTATTAGTGTGGCTTCTTGCCGATTTTGCAAGTCAGATCCTGCATTATTGAGCTCCTGCTGTGTCTCCACTTGATGTACTACAAGCTGAGGCCAGGTGGGAACAGGGAGTCACTTGGTGCTGTGGCAGCCAGTGCCTGGGTAGGAGATCTGAGGCCCTGGAGGGCAGGGCCCACCCTGCAGCCTCATCTCTTCATGGTGTCCAGGGTTACTCCCACCCTGCCCTTGGTCTCCTGTGGCCTGGCACCATGCCTTGGGGCAGGTCCTTGCTCCCACTGAGGTCAGCCCCTGGCTCTCCTTCCCCGGAGTCCTGCACAGACTGTTTCTTCTGCATACAGGCTGTTCCTTTGGCACCAGGCTGCCCTGCCCTCCTACCCAGCCGAGTGGTGGGGAGGGGTGAGTCCCTTCTTCCATATACCTACCCCCAGGGCTGTCATGGTGTGCAGCTGTGATACCCAGAGCAGGAGTGCACAGCTGGTTCTCCACAGGACAAGTGCATTTCTAACCTCCCTCCGATGCCAGAGTCCCTGGACTGGAGGGTCTGCTGCTTAGTTATGCCCAAGTTTCCCATGGAGCTTGGGGTAGAAGGTGAGGGGTTATGGGCTGCAGATACCATGTCCCTGGCAAGCACTCAACTCCTGGCCGAGGCCCACCGGCTTTGTAGGCTCTACACACCCTCCTCAGGCCCTGTGGGACCCTGTACTCCTCCTCCTGAACACCCACAGCAGTCAGCGAGGATGTCAAGGCCCCACCCAACAGGCAGCCCCAACTGCCCTGCAGACCTCAGTCTCCATACAGGATCCATGGCTTAGTGGCTGACCTCCTGGGTGGGCTCCACTCCTCAACAGCCCTCGGTGGACAGCTGAGGCACAGGGACTGCAGGGGGCTGGGACCTTCACTGGCCTGCCCTGGATGGAGGCTCCAGGAGTGGCCACTGTGGCTCAGTAGGCTTGGTGACCCACGCCCAGGCCTGGTGGGCCCTGCTCTCACTAGGTGCTGGATGACCTCCTTGGGTAGGTTGTGGTAGGTGGTGGAGAAGAGTCAATGCTGTTCCTGCTGACCCAAGTGGGCACATGCCTTGTCCTCTGGAGACCTCTCTGTCCCTCTGGTCTGTTGTGAGGGGAGTCGGTGGGTGAATACTGTACTGTCCCAGCCTTGGTGGGGGGCTCTGAGCAGGGTCTGCACTGGCTCCCCGGTGCCCACCTAGGCTCACGGCTGCTGTAGGGATAGTACCTCCACATCTGGCCAGGATATCCTGCTTCTGGAGTTCAGTGTTGGATGCTTCTGCTTGGTTAATTGGGACTAGCTTTTGCAGAATGAGCCTGTAGGGCGAGAACATCTACACAGTCTCCGTGCTCAGGTTAGTTCGATGAGGAGATCAGGCTTGGGTAGCAACCTTGGCCCTCCTCGGGGCATGGCTTCCTGATCTCATAGGCCTGGAGCCCACGGCAGGCAGGTGAGGCTGACACTATCCTAATCGCCTGCCTGGGTCCCTGAACAGAACCTAGGGAGTCAGCACTCCAGGCTTCCCAGGGTGTAGCAGTACCAGGGCCTACTGTCTGACTGCCCCAGTCTGGGGTCCACATACAAGTCAGGCTTGGATGTGGTCTCATGGGCCATCTGTCCTTCTGCAGGCCTGGAGGGGTCCTTGGCTGAAGTGGGGGAGGGACAACATTCTTGATGATATTGTCAGGGGATGGGAAGCAGGGAGGGGGGCTGTTGAGAAGAGCAGGGAAGCTCTGTTGAGGGGAGGAGGAGGGTGGATGGGTGGATGGTGGACAGGGCAGTGGCTCACACCCTGCAGTCCATGAGGCAGGGGTAGAGCTGGGGCCAGGGAGGGCCTGAGGGACAGGCGTGGCTGAGACCCCTCTAACCCTATCACAAAGGGGCCTGAAGGAGGGCTTTAGACACGGAAGTCCTCAAGACCCTGTGCTACCTGGAACAGCAGCCTTCCAGAAGCCCCGTGCTCCCAGGCTGGAGCCCCGCCCTCACCTCCTCTCTCTCTCTCTCTCTCTCTCTCTCTGCGCCATCATTTTTCAAAAATAATTGTGCAGCAGCACCAGGCTGCTCTGTGCACTCCCCCAGCTGTCCCCTGCCCACCCCCTGGAACCTCCCTGGCTGGTCTGCTGCCTCGAGTGGGCACCAAGGTGCTCTCCCCACAAGGTCCTCCTCATTCCCTAATTGTGCATCTCTCCCTCCTCAGTGGTGGCCTGCAGGCCTCCTCTCCTCTGCGGGCATCATTATTGCGGCTCCCGCCTGCCAGTGAGGGCTGCCCCGCCCTGCTGCCCGCCTCGGCCTGCCGAGATGGATGTTCCTTTATTGCCTGTAAATCTTCCCACAGCCTTTGTGAAGACACGTCGGAGCCCCCTGTTCCTGGTGTTTGCTGGGCTGGCCAGTGGTGTTTTAATTGGCCCTCCCTGTGGAGGCTGCCCCAGCAGGAGGGCTCAGTGCAGGCCTGCCAGTTCTTTGTCTGGGGGCACTGGTGGTTGGGGAGGACCGGGCCTGGGACAACGTGCTGCTGCTCCTCCCTCAGACATCCTTCTGTGTGGATGCCACATGCCACACCACTTAACATGGCCTCCCCACATCCACGTGGCCTCTCCACATTCACATGGCCTGGCAGAAGCCCAGCCCCAGGCAGGGCCCTTTCTCACCTAGGGGGTGCAAACTTTTGGAGATGCCCACAGCCTCAGCAGCTCTTCTGCCAGTCCCTGAGAAGCAGGCTCATAGGTTGTGCCCAGTATACAGCAGGTGCCTAATAAATGTGTGGTGAACTGGTCGAATGCCAGAATGAATAGGCCCTGCCCCTCCTAGACCAGGTGGGAGCATGGGAGTCTGAGTTCCACCGAACCCAGACACAGCACTGGCCAGTGGGGCAGGCTTCTTTCAGAGCTGGACAGCCCACTGAAGCCCTGGTAGCTGTCAGTCCCCTGCTCTTGTGGTCAGCAGGCCCTGCCCTGTGTCATCTGTGGCTGGACTGAAGGAAATGCCTTCTTGGCAACACTCAGGATGTTGGGCTATGTGCTCAACCCATGTTGGGGTCGGGGACTGTGGGCCAGCTCCAAGGGCCCCACAGAGGGCGAGGGGTGCCCAGGCCACTGGTCCAGCTCACTCTGGCTCCACCACTTACCATGTGTCCTTGGGAGACTCCCTCAGCCTGCCTTGGCCTGGGGATTCAGGTGTAAGCTTAGTTCCATGGTCTGAGGGACAAGAAGACAGGTTGTGGGTGGGGCCAGCTGAGTGGAAGGATAGCCATGGCCTTGGCCTGGGGACTGGGTGGTAGAAGCGCCTAATCTGGTCCCTCCGCTGGGATCTTGGCCATCGTGGTCATCCATGAGCTTCTCTGGGGCTGGCCCTGAGCAAGGACTCTTCTGGAGGTTCACCCTTTCCTCACAACAGGCAGGAGCCCCAAGGCCCCTTGGGCCTGGGGAGCTTCTCCTGGCCTGCACCTCCTGGTCCCTGGCCTTGTGAGTCTGGGCACGCTGGTGGGGATCAGCTGGGGGAGGGATAGTGTCAGAACTGAGTGTTGAGCAAGGTGGAGAGGCTCAGAAGAGGCTCCTGAAGAGCTCTGTGCCTGGAGTTGGGGGCAGGAACGAGGGCAGACGGAGCTGGACAGGTGCCCTGACCCTCAGGACTCCAGGCTCAGCCTGGTTTTCTGGGGAGCAGCCTGGCAGGGTCCCCTGCTCTGCGAGTAGAACCCTCACTGCAGCACAGAGGTGGGTGAGGGTACAGCCTACCTTGGGAGAGGCTTCTGGACAGATGTACCTCACTCCAAGAACACGTACCAGTACCAGACCCTAGTCCAATAGGCATGACTAGCCAGTGTCAGGCATGGCATTCTCAGTGGAGGTAAGGCCTCACACGCCATCTAGGCCTGGGGCTGGGGCAGCAGGGGAAGGCCAGCTGCTGGGGAGCCCTGACAGCCGCCAGGAGCCACTGGACCCACTCTGTCATAACACTTTTCCAAGGTCTTGGCACAGTGGGCCCTTGAACCTCTGCCTGTGGGGAGTCTGAGGTGCACCCAACCCTGACAGTGGCCACTGCACTGTCTTCCCCGGCCTTTTGTGGGGAGCCCTGCTATGACCCACTGGGCAGGGGTCGGCGTACAGGTTGGGAAAGGTACAAACTGGGGTTGAGGACACCAGCATGGAGCCAGGCATGAGGCAGCCACCAGAGGGGCCACACAGAGGGGAGGAGGGGCCCCAAAGGCCACCTGACCAGATACAGGACCACCGTGGTCATGTGCCTACCAGGGACATCCCCGGGCCGACTGGAATGGGGGAGGAGAGATGGATGCCCAGGGTCTAGTGACATCCCTGGGCACCGGGATGGAGAAGCTACTTGTGCTTTGGGCAGAGCCAAGGCTGGCAGCGTGTGATGGTGCGTGGCCTCAGGCCCAATCTTACCCCCACGTCACTTCACGCCCCCAGGCCTCAGTTTCCTCTTCTGCACATAGAGACATCAGCAATGTCTTTCCTTGAGAACAGGAGAGTGAGGTGATTGCCCCACACTGGGGAGTCTGCCAGCAGGTCCAGGAGGGACCTAGCCCTGGCTGTGAGGAGATCCCACTTCCACTGTCGCAAGCCCAGGGCCCAGTTCATGCAAACAACTTGCACTGGCCTCCCTCTAAACTTGCTTCTGCGTGTTCTCAGTCTCGCTGGGCGTGAGTTTACCATCAGCTGCCTAACGTTCTGCTGCTTTTATTATTTTGGAACTCATTTAAGGATTAAAACATAATTCTCCCAATTACTATGCAAAGCCCAGGGCCGCAGATGAGAGCGGGGGCAGGTACTCCCCTATGAAAACGGCTGCCCCACAGCCCTGGGGTCGTTGCAGACATGGCTCAGCCCCAGGGCCTGCAGATGGGTCTTGCCCCTGCCCTATATCCATGTGGCTAAACCTCTGGTGTCACCCACTCTCCCCCAACTGTGCTTAGTGGCACCGCCCTGGCCAGGTGTGGACACAAGGATGGGCTGTGAGCCGTGAAGAATTCTGTCCATAGGTCGCCCTGTCGCTGGCCAGGCACTCTTGGACTGGGTCCAGAAGGGTCTGAGATACCAGCAGCCTGAATCCAGGGGGAGGTTGACTCGTCAACACCAGTTCATGCGGCTACAGTTAGCTTCCTGCAAGTTCTCGGGGTCCAGGGGACTGAGGTTGGACACAAGCCTCTGGCTCACACACCCAGTCCAGCACTTGAACTCAGGAGACCAGCTGGACCAGGGCTCGGGGGCGGTGGGGCAGGCAGGGCTGGGGAGGGCTGGGTGGGCACAGGAAGGAGCTGAGCCTGGGCCCTGGCCCAGCACCCACCCCCTCCCGGCCCTCGTCAGCGCCGGCCGGCCGGTGAGCTCATCTCTTCCTGGGCTGTAAATATCACCCAAATGCTCACGACTCCCAAATGTGTCCTCCAGCCGGGCCCCTCTCCTGAGCTCAGCCTGCACAGCCCACGCAACACCCCCGGCCAGATGTCTCCTGGGACCCGGCAAGGCGGCCGCTCTCTTGGCGCCCCCTCCTTGGGGACAGGCACCCCATGACGGCTTCGCAGGGCGGACACTCCGGAGCCCTGCCCACCGCCTCTGCCCCATCAAAGCATCCACGCATCCTGCTGAGTCCAACTTAAAACTTGTCCACTTCCTGCTAGATCTTCCCCCCCACCAGACCTGCTTAGACTGTGACTGATACCCTACTCTGGCTGCTGCACAGGCCACACTGTGGCCTGGAGGGAAGGTACAGAGCCCTGAGGGCCAGACTGGGGGCTTGAGTGGCTGGTCAGGAGAAGCAAGTCACTGTGGAGGCGGGCTTGATCTGCCTGGTCACAGATCAGTATAGGCCCTGCAGCCTCCTGAGGGCCAGCTAGTGGTGACAGGTAATTAGACCTGAGGGCAGACAGGTACCTGCCTCTCAGTGAGGAGTGGTCCCACAGAGATGGTAAGCTCCCTGTTCTGGGAGGTGTGTAAGCTGAGGTGGGCCTGCTGTCCTTCTTAGAGCTGCTGCAGGCACCAGCATCTATTGCAAGCAGGCCACTCAGGTGGGACTCAAGACTCTTGCAAATGGGCATCTGCAGTTTCCTGGTACTCACTCACACAGGAGCCCCTAGCTTCAGCTTGGAGCCCTGCCTCCTAGATCTAGTAGTTGGGCTGTGTCTTCTCAGGCATAGCACAGGCCACCTGAGAGAAAACTGGATAAAGAAACCCCTGCCCATAGCCCTCTGCCCACCAGTGCCCAGTTGCAGGCTGGCTGACTCCTGGGTCTCGTTGTAGGGTCTCAGGAATGGGGTGCTGGGGCCTGACGGTGGGGCCTCTGGCACAGGCAGAGGCTGTGCCACAGCAGGACATAAAGGAGTGCCCAGGGCTTCCTCTGCTGGGGCTGCCATGGGGGTCTCCTGGGCCTAGAGGGGCTTCGTTGGAAGGAGAGCCTGTTTGTCAGGCAGAGGAGCTGGAGCTGCCCATCCCTAGCCCCGGACTCTGGTGTGCAGAGGGCAGGCAGCAGCGGAGGTGTAAGTAGCACACAGGGGCAGCAACAGTGGTCACAGGCGCCAGGGTCTCCTGGAGGAAGAGACCTGCACAAAGGAGGCCCTGAGGAGGGGCAGAGTTAGGCAGAGTCACAGCGTCCTGCTTCTGCACTGTGCTGCAGGAGGGTCGGGGCTCCCACCGGGGAAGAGGGGGAGCAGTGGCACTAGGAGGGGTGGGGGTGGGGACTCGGTTGCTGAGCAGCCCCCCCTCCTCCCCTGGGATCTGCAGCCCCGGCCGCCCCCACGGCCATCTGGCTCCCCCAGCAACGCTCCCCCACATCACTGCTTTTTTCCCTCTCCCCTCCCCAGCCGCCATCCTGGGGGGAGGGTCCCTTCCTGGGATGCTTCCCAGCCACGTGGCCCCTTCCCTTTTGTTCTGCGCCCTCACACCGGCCCTGTGAAAGCGTGTCTGTGCATATTTTTGTGTGTGGGGCGTGCGAGCCCATGTGAGCTCGCATGTGTGTGAACGCGTGGTCCCTGCCCTGTCGTGCGTGCATATGCTGTGTGCACACATGTGCACAGGGGCATGCAGACCCCAAGGGTCTGCACTGGGGTGTGGGTGCATTGTGAGAATGCCCCGGGCACACGCATGTGGGGCTGGGCCTGTGAGACTGGCAAGTAACCACAGGCAGCAATGTGAGGGTTGCATATGCCCCCCAAGCCTCGCAGTTGGGCCCCACACACCCAGCCTCCCTTCAGGGCCAACCCCCTCTGCTCACCCTCAGCAGTGGGAGCAGGGATCTCCTGGACTTAAGTTACCTCCTTCCTAACTTGCCACCTCCTCCTGGGGCTACCTCACCCTGGACCAGGGTGGAAGGCCCAGAGCGGATGTCTCTACAGAGGCTGCCACGTCCAGACCTGTGGGCCCGGCCAATTCTCCCTGTTCTTGGGGAGCAAGCCAGGCTCTGTCCACGTGCTTTGGGTAGCAGGGTGCCATATTGTCCTGGTGTCCGGGTACCTCCCCTTCCTGCCAGCCTTGTGATGGGGGAGGGGCAGCACCTCCAGCACCCACCCCTGCTGCCACCGCCCATCCCTGCTGCCACCACCCACAGCGCCCTAGTCGGAGAGGCTACAGCATATGAAAAGAGCTCTTTATTCCACGTCGTCCGATATTTTTACACAAGTAAAATAAAATGCATATCTCTATATACCGCGATCTGGGTGGGAGGCGGCGTTTTGGAACAAACGCCACCACTGAACCCTGTAAACATGATGGGGTGGAGAGGGGGGTGGCGGGCAGGAGGTGTCTGTCAGGGAGGGCCTGGCCTGCCCTCAGGGCCTGCTGCCCAGTGCTGGCTGGCGGGTGAAGGGAGACCCCGTATGTACACGCTGGCTGCCGGCATGTGCTCACATTGGGGGGTCAGCAGGGCCCCAGCACCGTCCACAGCACCAGCACCAAACCCAGGGGTGCGAGGCTGCAGGCCAGGCAGGGTAGGGCACCTGAACCCTCCGAGTCACCAGTCCCACTGCCTCCACTGCCCGCCTGGCCCAGACGGCAGTGGCTGCGGGTGCGGTTCTTGCGGGAACATCCCGGCCTCCGGCGAGGGCCTGAAGTGGGGAATCCTGGAAGCTCAGAGCCCTCTGGCCGCAGTGGGGTCAGTGGGGGCTCAGCTGAGCCTGGCAGGGTCCCAAAGGGGGAGTCATTGATGTGCCTTGGGCCTGAGCCGTTGCCTGGTGGGCTGTCGCCGGGTGGCACACGCCCCTTCAGCGCAT